>NC_133493.1:12916067-13034098 GCF_025370935.1 Choristoneura fumiferana
ATTTTTTTTATGCTGAGGTCAGTGCTGGGTCTACTCACTAAATTCGAATTTCTACTTCACTTTGATCTGTCACTTTACTTCAACACGAAAAAAGCGAGAGATAAATCAAATCAAAGATCAAAGCTTTTTTGCATCTGGTGTGTTTGAATCCCTCGCCGCGCTCAGGATTCAAAATCAACACTCGCAGAAAAAAACAACTACTTTCTTGCTGCACAAATAGCTATTTTATTTCTAGCCTGTCACCATAACTCTCATTTGCTTTTTATTTCATCATCATCATCATCATCATGTCAGCCCAAAGACGTCCACTGCTGGACATAGGCCTCCCCCAAGGCTCTCCACTCAGACCAGTCTTGTGCTTTCCGCATCCACCGCGATCCCGCGATCTTAACCAGGTCGTCGCTCCATCTTGTTGGAGGCCCACCGACAGCTCGTCTCCCGGTCCGTGAACGCCATTTAATTAAACCAGTATATTTTGAACCAGATATCAGCATCAGCAACGAAGCCAACCGCTAAGCTGCCTCCGGTCAAGGTGATGCCCGCGTCGGCCTCCAAACTGACCGCCATCAACAAGGCGAGGGAAGAGCACGAGGCGCGGGGAAAGGACGACGCCAGGAAGAAGAAGGAAGCCATGCTGGAAGCTAAGAAGGAGCAACAGAAAAGGTATGATCGTGGGGATCACTTCACTTACCATAATAATATTTGCATTATCAACATTTGCCTTGAAATATGTAAAACTAGCTTTTGGCCGCGGCTTTGCCTGCTTGGAATTTGGCTATCGGGGACTGTGCATTTTTCCGGGATAAAAAGTAGCCCATGTCACACTCTGACCAATAAACTATCTCTATGCCCAAAATCACGTCGATCCGTCGCTCCGTTTCGACGTGAAAGACGGACAAACATACAAACACACACATTTTCGCGTTTATAATGCTAGTATGGATTGATTACTGTGTTATTGCATTAGGAAACGCGAAGAGAAAATGGCCGCGGCGGCGGCGGCGCGCGAGGCGGCCGAAAAGGAACGACGAGCGGCCATGCAGGCTGCCGCCAGAGAGAGGTGCCACTCTTACATTATAGCCTACTAATATACTTACTACTAACCTAGCGGACCTGGCAGATGTGGTCCTGTCCGGAAAATCAGCACTACATTGTAGCATTTTATGCAACAGTTGTATAACAGGGGTAAAAACGCGAGTGGCGTGAGTTACTATGTGAGCATAGCGAACATCAGAAGATGTCATGAGTTTTTTTTTTTTTACTTTTACAACGTTGCATACAATACTTTTACTACGACTAGGTAAGGTACTTGTTAAATAAACTGCAAAATTAGATAAAACAAGTAAACTTCAAGATTTTTACGGCACGCGAGGTGAACCGAGTGGGAAAATGGAAATGTCAAAAATTTTCTGAAGTAAATTTTGTTTTTAATTGACGTTTACTTGTCAGTATGACGCTTGATTTAAAAGTAAATTTGAACAGAGAATTAAGTCACAAGAGTTGTGAAATATTTCCGCCTCAAAGGTAAAGACCTGTCTTGGGGGGTGTGTGGGGGGAGTGGTCATCGCTGTCCACAGACTAATAAGGGATGTTAATATTCACAGGATGGAGAAACAACTGCATGCGGATCAAGGAAAAATAGAAAGGATGAAGGAAGTTGAAAAGGTGAGTGAACTTGGTCTTTAATCTACAAGGTGCTCAGACAACGGGGCTTTAGATGGAAAGGTTCGATTCTATTTGCGTAACTGAGCGGCTACTTTAGTTCTGCAACTTTTAAAAAACATAAATTTTTCCATAATATACCTAGATTAAATATAATTTACAGTACATCGTAGAATCTTAAGAGACAAGAGTTGTATGTTCTGTTTTGTGTGTGTCGTGTATGTGTATATGTATTTTACATGTGGTTTTTTTGTCTAGATATGTATTAGTTTATTGTTATTATGTATTGGTGTCCCTATATATGTATGTATACTTATAATGCACTGTTGGAGTAAATTTAAAATTTCGGTTCTGTTTTATCTTTCCATTGTACTCGTAGTGTCTACTTTTGTTTCTGATATCCTGTCAATCGTTCGAAGGTTAACTGGAAGAGATCGCTTTAAGGGATAAGTTCGCCTTTGTACATCTTATTATCCCGTTTTGTGTTAATTTAATGTGTTTTTATGTACAATAAAGAGTTTTACAATACCATTTTCAATGTATGCGATACAATACTAAATTGACAGAACATTGATAAATGTTTATGTTAAAGAGATGTTAAATTATTTAAAGTACCAAGGATATTTAGCCCTCGTACCATGAGACAGCGTACTATGAGGCGCGTAGCTGCTGCGCGAACTATCTCTGCCTGCCTTGCAATTGACCCAATTGCTGGTGACTACAGACCAGGGGTCGGACAAAAAGTGCGGATGACGTAAAAATGACGTAATCTTGCACACAAGATGATGTTTTTATTTAAACATCCGTGTGACATGTAGTAACAAGTAGCAAAATAATCGTAAATAAATCAATGGAATTCAGTGAACAAAATAAATTTCATATCGTTTAATAAAGAGGTTGCTAAATGAGAAGTGATAATTGTTTATGAAAATCGAGAATACTATTTGAAGTCATCCTATAAGTGGTTTGACGTCATCGGCACTTTTTGTCCGACCCCTGGCTACAGACTAACAGCCTTATTCATAAAAAGTTAGAGCCTCCTTGAAGGCTCCTTGAAGGCCCGATGCTAAAAAACGTGATTCATAAACGTCTGTTAGCGCTAATCAGTCGATCAAGGCTCTGCTAAAGTTAGAGGACCGTAGACCCTCCTTTATCTCCCTGCTAAGTCACAAAATGGCCGCCACAAGTTTGAACAGCTGACTTTGACAAGAGCAAAAAACCACACCGAAGATATTTTTAGTGAAGGGTGAAGTTACGCAAAGATTAAAAAAAAAACAGGAAAATTTATTTTCAGGAATTTGTATTTAAAAATCCTCTAAAGTTACTGCTACTTTACTACTTTACTAACAATAAATATGAGAAAAATAAAATTAGGATGATTAACATAATTCCGGCTTTTTGCACTTAAACATAAACATGCGGATCGGAAATGGCGGGAAAACAAACATCTCGCTTTTTTTTTCTGCTAATTTGCTGTCACTGCTGTCAATTTTTTTTTAATTATCGATGAGGCCATTTTTTGTCTTTGATTTGTCAAGATTGCCAACATAACGCGTCTAATCCGTCTATCAGCAGCTCAACAACTAGCAGACTGCTAGCAAGCGTTTATGAATCATACTTCTTGACAACCGTCTAACAAGCTTAATCAGTCTGCTAAGTAACAGACCGATCAAACCTCAATTAAGGTTTTTTTATGAATAAGGCTGTAATATTGTTTCCAGAAAAAGCAAGAGCTGGCGCGTAAAGCGGCTGAGACGGAGGAGCGGCGCCGCGCTGAGGAGGCGGCGCGGCATGCCCGGCTCGCAGACGAACAGAGGAAGGCCGAGGCTGTCAGGAAACGGCAGATAGAGGACAGCGAGGCGTGAGTATACAGTACCAGAACAGCTGGGCCAGCCCGCACCACTGGGGACGGGGGAACCGGAGGAAATGGCATGCCAACGAAACACGCTGATCGCTGGTATGTTTCGTGATAAATTAACAATATTTTTCTAAATACGTCGCCTGATTGTAAAAAGCCATTTTAAAATACTACGAATGATTGAAAAAATAATTATGTCTTACGCGGTGAGCGCAGCGGCAAACGCATAGATAGATTATCTGATTCTGATATTAGTAGTTTTATGTGATGATAAAAGTTTATTCATTTTTGTAGATAGTTTTTTTTTTTTGTTGGAAAAAATAGAGTATATATGAATTGAAACAATTACTTTTGCTCGCCCGCGGCCTTATAATGGCTACGTTTATGCAAGAAATGTGTGTTCATGCAGTTCCTCAACACTGTAAGAACACACAGAAATCATACAGACCCATCTATCACCAGCACCATCATAAGTGCTTGTCATAGCATAAATTGAAGAAAGATATTTTGACTTTGACCACACTACACTGACGCGTTTCGAACTCAAACAGAGCTCATCTTTTTTACACCTTTTTTACAGTTTTTTTATTTGTTTCAGTATGAAGAAAGAAGCAGCAATAATGGCCAAAGAGATTGAAAAGAGACAGAAGGAGTACCTAGAGAAACAGAAGATGAAGCAAAGAATGGAAGCAGACAAAAGTAAGGCGACCTACCGACTCTGATCTGATTATTAACCCCCGACGCAAAAAGAGGGGTGTTATAAGTTTCACGCCAGTGTCTGTGGAAATCGTAGCTCTCAAACCGATGGACCGATTTCAATGTGGGTTTTTAGGGTTCCGTAGTGAACTAGGAACCCTTATAGTTTCGCCATGTCTGTCCGTCTGTCTGTCTGCGGCTTGGCTCAGACATTGTAGTACTAGAAAGCTGTAATTTGGTATGAATATACATATCAGTCACATCGAAAATAAACTGAGACATCGATGCACAAAAAAAAACAAAGAAAAGAGACCAGCGCTGGGAATCGAACCCAGGTCCTCAGCATTCCGTGGTGTTGGCATTTTCGATTGGTTTTCACGGGATGGCCATAAAAGTAACAAATTTGGAGTTGAAATAATAAATACAAAAAGACTCCAAAAACCAATCATAAAATCAGTCACGCCAACAAAGTGGTAAAATAAAAATCAAAATTCAGAATGGTAGTAAATAATATCAAATTTAAAAGGCAAAATTATAGCGGCTAAGATTGCTTGAGAATTATTAGTAGTTTTAAGAGTAAATAGCAGCCTAAGGTATCCTTAGAAAAATATTACTTGATTTTTTCGTAATAGCTACGGAACCCTATGCTGGGCGTGTCCGACACGCTCTTGGCCGGTTTTATTTATGTGAAGGCGCAGCGAGCTAACTCTAACTACTAACTAACTGCGTATAGCGCCAAGAACGCCATATTGTACACTCGTGTACAACAATAATTGTAAAAAATTATGCGTGCTCGCTTTGCTTTCAACTCACCCACAAATAGCCGGTGTGATGTGATTGTGATAGATGGATTTTGATCAAAAATATCTGAACACGACTGTTTTTAACGACGTAGAAGCCTGTTCAGATATTTTTGTTCAAATTTTTGCTCACGAGTTTATGAACTCAACTGTACCTGGTTGGAACATTATCACAACCAATTTCGCTATGATTTCTTTGGTGGATGTACGGTGATGTCAACATGACAAGTAGTACAAAGGTGTTACCCTGGTACGTGACTCAGTTTCCCTGTCTGTGCAGTTAACAAAAAGTACAGTCAGCAAAAAAGAAATTAAATGTTTTTTGTTTTATCGGTTAACCTTATTACTTAAATGAGTGCGTGTTAATATTCCAGTGCACACGCCCCTCAAGATGGGTACGCCGTGCGGCAAGGCGGCGCCGATGGAGCCCGTGTACATGTGCGACGGCTTCCAATACCTCAACTCTGACGACGACGACGACGACGCGCCCAAGGTGCCCACGCCGCCGTGGTGCGCCTCTAAGGTCACTCTTACTTGCTTCTGGAACTAATAGTTATTTATGTGGCTGGTGCATAATGAGAGGCATTAAAGTACGAGTGTGGTTTTATGAAACGAGCCGAAGGCGAGTATGCATTACAGATATGCATTGAAAAAAAAAGTATTACCGATACTTTAATGTAAACATTAAGATGCACTGTACTTTAATGTGAACATTAAGATGCACCCGCAGATACCAGGTTTCTTAATAAAGACCATTTGATAGTCGTTTCTGAACATATAATAGGGAAGTTATGATATGCATGTAGATAAAAGAAATACTTTGCTCAACCGTGATCTTACGATGCCTACGTTTATGCAAGAAATGCGTGTTCATGCAGTTCCTCCACCTCCACACTAAGAACACATACAAATCAAATCACACAAACCCATCTATGACCACCACCACACTACACTGACCCGTTTCCAACTTAACCAGAGCTCATTTTCAGACCAACAAAATTGTTTACCTTATTTTACGCAACTGTATCGTAATAGGGGTCCTTAAAACACGAGTGTGGTTTTATGAAACGAGGCATAGCAGAGTTTTATAATAGGGTCATATGAGTGTTCTATATTCCATATATTAAATCCTCTATCATGTGTTCCGCGAACCATTGAGAATGACCTGCATTAACACTGATGTATTAAACTGTAGATACACATTGCCAAACAAAATCCCCATCAAAGAATGTCCGAACTATTTATTTGTTTGTGTAACAAATAAAATCATCACCCACACAAATTAATTAAAAGAATACGTGACGAAATTTGAACCTAGTCTTTACTAAGTTACAGGTGAATTTCGCTAGCGGCCATATTCCACAATTAATAAATTATTTACGTGTGCGTAGAAACACTGATCCCACCACACAAACAAATAGAAAGAATACGTGACGAAATTTGAACCTAGTCTTTACTCTATTACAGTTGAATTTCGCTAGCGGCAAAACTCCACAACGCTTGACACTTGACAGCTAACTCCACAATTTCACATACGCATGCTCGAATATGAATGTAAGCCTTATCAGAAAAGGCAGAGGGATTAATTTCACTTGCTACATTGAAGGCGACGTTGCAAGATTGCTTGGATGAGTTTGACGTTTCTTAAGACGGACGAATTTAGGTTTTAGAACAAAGAATGCATTCGGACTTTCGGAGAGGACTTTCGTAATAAAAAGTTTTTGTCAATTAAATTTAAAAAAAAATAAAAGGTAACTTGTAAGCCAATTTTCTTTAGTCCAAATGTTTACCGTTTTCAAGATAATCTATATACAGCCGGATTAAGACTATTTGATGCCTTAAGCAATGCACGCCTATGCCCCCCCCCCCCATCGATATTTTAAATAAGTATTTATTACGACGAAATATTATATTTATGAAAGACGATAGAGATTATGGGGAGGCACGAGCGAGCGGATTTTCAAACAGCCTTACCTTTTATGTGCTAACAAAAAAAATTTTGCTTCTGTTTATGGTGCCCCCAAGACGTGATGCCCTAAGCGCTTAATTTGCTTATGGGCTAATCCGGCACTGTCTATATATATAAAATTAAAATAATAAACTGACTAACTGACTGTTGATATATCAACGCACAGCCCAAAACGCTGCACCTAGAGACCTACTTTATGCCCCTGGTTACCGAAGTACTCGTCAAGACGACAAACGAGTCCAAACTCGATGTGGTCGTGTCGTTTATCACAGAGTTCCTATGGTCACCCGCTAGCTTTATCATCAGATCAACTCCATGTTATAATAATATTGCATTGTCATCGGATTTAAGTATACATGCGTGTAAAATTTCAGCTCAATCGGTTGAAGATATCCACTTCAAATTTGAGTTGAAAGATTCCACCCGAGCAAACATAGTTACATTACACTGCAAATAAATATAATGCTTGTAATAAGTTTTTGTTAAAAATTTAATTTTTAATACAAGCTTTTTTGCCGAATGTACTTTTTGTTGACTGTACTTGAATTGTCGTCTAAACTACATATATGTACCAAATTTCAAGTCGGTACTATTAACTATTGAGGAGTTCCCTCCTGCAGAGACGATTCTGACAGAACCACCAAGTTTTCACTACCAGATTATTGTATTGTCACCAAATTTACATAAGTATGCCAAATTTCAAGTCGATCGGACCACTGGAAGTGGGTCAAATTTAGCTTCCAAGATTTGACCCAAACAAACAATAAATAAATAAGCAAATAGGGCAAGCTACAGAAAAGCTTCTAAAAATATCGCCGAAATGTAAGCACTTGTGCAAGTATTTCGAATAAAAAACAATTTGAATTCTCATCCTCCTTGGTTCTGGCTGTTTGCTTCTAAAACCATTGTCAGCGCAAGGCGCGCGCAGCTCAAAAAAAAATTGCAGGCTGTCTGTCAGCACAGTTCATTCGCGGGAAATTCGGCGGACTTCGTATGTTGTGTAATTTAATAATAAGAAGCTCGACTAGTGTGAATAAATTGTAAACTGTATTATAAACCTTGTAAACAGTGTAAAATACTTAGTATGATTTTTTTAGTGTAAGAAACAATAGGTAAACATAGTGATTAATACGGTGTAGATTTGGCGAGCGCTTTATCAAAGTTGGCTTCATTGAGGTTTGTGGTTCATAAATTGCTTTATTAATTTTGCACAAAAACGAATAAACCACACAGTCAGACAATCAGTACATTATATTATCGAAGCTTTTATAAAACATAATTAAAATCGCAAACTTCAAGGTAAATATTCAAACGACATAGCTACCCGTTGCTAGGCGACTCTGTAAATAAAATAGAGTGACGGCAACTCCACTACACTTTTGTTCCATGTTCTGTTGTTTATCTGTTTCGTTTTACTGATATGATTTCCTGTGCGTGTGACAAAGACAAGGCATTTGTCAATGTTGTGGAATTCTGGCAACGTTTATCTTTTAATTAGCAATTTAGAAATGGCTTTAAAATTAATTTAAATCAATATTTCTCTCTGATTATTAGAATTTAATAGAAAAAACAACAAATACTCGCTGAAAGTATGATATTCCATCAGATTTGTTCCGTTTTCGCGAGTGATTTTTGCACTTTTTAAAGACGCACGTGGGCATCGTTACGCTTGCACTGACAACAACGTACTGAGAAAAAAGAAGGCCACATTTACCAAAGTGGCGCTCATTTGGCTCGGACATATTCGGACGCGCGACTGTGGATCTACAGTTTAATACATCAGTGTGCATTAACGAGAACTAGGTAGGTATGTCTGCTCCACGAGCTACGCCCGCGACGACCTGCTGCTGCACGAGGTCGCGGCGCCCCCCCCCCCCCCACCGTGCTGTAGTGATGTATGAAATCTCATTACGATACAGCCGTGTTCATAATAGAATCCAATGTCGTAATGCTGGACATTACCTATACTTTTTGAACGCATAATTGAGGATTTACTATATGAGTGTAGATAAAACTGATTTACAGGATAACTTACGTTAATGTACCAAGCACTGCATCGAAGTTAAAGCAAATGTATAAAAACACCCTGTATTGTATTGTGTTATGTTATGTTACAGGCGCGGCACCGCCAGCTGGCCCTCCAGCACCTGCTGCCGTCGTCGCTGATCGA
This sequence comes from Choristoneura fumiferana, assembly GCF_025370935.1. NCBI lineage: Eukaryota > Metazoa > Arthropoda > Insecta > Lepidoptera > Tortricidae > Choristoneura > Choristoneura fumiferana. Next base: position 12,925,223 of record NC_133493.1, read on the forward strand.
TCGCTTCTTCTCGGTGCGCGTTCACAGCCCCGACCTGCGGGCCATCTTCCCCGCGCTGGAGCGGCGCGACCTCAAGCGCACGTCCAGCGCCGTCTGGCGCACGCCGCCCGCGTTGCAGCTGTCCATAGTGAGGGAGTCGCCGGTCAGTATACCCTCATTATCCTCCTGAGCCCTCGCGTACTTTATAAAGGACCAATTAACACTAACACGGCCAAATGTACTTTATAAAGTACAAATTTATTTCATTGAATCAAGTTCATTGAATAAAGAATTCTAATAGTTTTGAAATAACAAAGCAGTTCAACCACGTCTAGGTCTTTTGCACTAAGTTTGTAAAAAAAAAGTCAGGACTCAGGAGGCTATATACTTCGATTTCTTGACGTGTCTTTTTATTGAAAAACACTTGAAAAAATAATTTAAGTACAGCAAATATGTAACAATTTACATGCTTTTTGGTTTCATAAGAAATAGTTACGGTTTTTTTTAAACGCTTTTCAAAATACGAAGTATAGAACGGGACTTCCCAACAAAGGGGCACGCCCCCCTAGGAGGACGTAGAGCAATGTCGGGGGGGCGTAACAGGGCGTTTGCATTTTCGAAAAAAAAAACTGTTTAACGCGTGGGTAAATTAACTGTTCCGAATTGCCATTCAATCGCAAAATGTGTTTCTTATTTTTGTTGAAACTTAAGGCGGGGCATGAAAATATTATGTTTGGTTCGGGGAGGCTGGGCGAAATAAAGTTTAAGAAACCCATCTCTAGAGTCAGCATTTTTTAGCCTTCCGTACCCAAACGGTACCAACGGGACCCGCTGAGACTCCGCTGCCTGTCCGTCCGTCTGTCACACTAATAAAGGCAAATTGTTATAGTGTACGCACTTACATACATCTTTTTACTGATTAAGAGACCAACTAAACTATCGGCCAAATTCTGCGGTCTGCAGGCTCTAACCGTAACTCTAGGAACTTTCCAACACGACGAACATTTTTGTGAGCGCTCATGTTAAACTTGCCGTGACTTTTAACATAATTAGGGATTTTCTATTTCAGGTATAAATAACATCACGTTCAGTAGCAGTCGCGGGTAGACACTGTTCATCATTTTCTAATCTATAATATTATTTATAATTATATAAATATATAATTTTCGACTGGTAAACCTAATGGTGTCAAAATTTGCTCAATAATGCCTTAACAGTATAACAGTAGTGTATCAAATGAAACATGGAAGTAATACTTGTACCATATTGTAGTTTGACGTCCTTTATCTTGAAATACCTTTTTGAAAAACGCTTTTCAAAAATAAAGGACTGGTTCAATAAAGAGTCATTGTCAGTGTATTGTGATGTACAGTCGAGTTCGTAAACTTGTGAGCAAAAGTTTTATCAGAAATATCTGAACACTATTGTTAATGGCGTAGACGCGTAGAAGCGTATGCGTATGTATATCTGAAGAAATTTTTGCTCACAAATTTATGAACTCGACTGTACAGTCAACGTCATAACATAAATATATGTACGTTATCAAGACGACAAAAATATACATATAATTTGACACTGGCTGTATAGATATATAATGGTTTCGACAGTGGGCAAGGTGGTGTCAAATTGTTATTTATTTATTACTTTTCATCCCCCGACGCATAAAGAGGGTTGTTATAAGTTTGTTTGCTATGTGTGTCTGTGGCATCATACCTCCGAAACGGATGGACCGATTTTGACGCGGTTTTTTTAAAATCAGAAACCTAGTTTAATCGAGCTGAGTCATGGCTAAGTTACATTAAAATCAGTTCAGCCGCTTATGAGATATTGGACGTAACAATATCGATGGTTTTTGTTATTTATTTTGTAAAATAATTTTTCAGCTAAAAGTCAAATCAGGTTTTTTTTTAAACCCTAAACTTGGCAAGTTGAGAGACAAGTGTACTCAATTCAAGCCTTGTTGGATTCTGGTAGAGCTAACAAAAATCTTATTAGATACGCGCCAAGATAGGGGTAAAAACGATCTGTCGGCCAGAAATTTGGGTTTTCATTTTAGACTTATAGTAATACTTCCATGTTTATCCGTTCACTTCAGAGGCGTCTTTACCTATAGTGCAGGGTATGCGTTGCACACGGGCGAGCGGTGTTAGGGGCGCCGCCGGCCGCGGCACTTTGTACCTATGCCATTTTGACCGTGCGCTTCCTAGATGGCGCTAAAATAATAATTGCACACGCGCGCTACATACTATACTAAAGACGCCTCTGTTCACTTATTTAGAATATTTGTGGATATCAGCGAAAAGTGGGTTGACCTCACGAAAAAAGATAAAACGTTTTTAATACTTGCGATATCATTCACTTTTCAATGGCAGAAGGTTCCTATCGAACCACTTCTCGCTGGGCGGTCTCGACTACCAATGATATGAAATAAGTATTAGTAAAATTTATTTCTAAATCAGAAAATGGGATGACCAGATGATTCATAATTATGTTGACAAACTGATATATCTTATCTTACCTGTTTCAGCACACATCGATAAGTTTTATGCTACAGATAAATTTGATGCCATCTCTATTTATTCAGACGAAACAAACAGAGACGATATCACAGATATCTGTCGCATAAAACTTATTTTAATGAAGGGTGAAACAGGATCATATTGTCTATACTTTTTAATGTATTAATACCTTGCAATTTGCCATGAGTTGATCATATAAAAATAGTACAATCCGATAAAAAGTAGATGTTGAAAAAGTTGATGAGGAAAAACTACATTTTTCACACAAAATTGTTGCCTTATTCGAGCGATTAAATTCAAAATGTGACAGTTACAAAGAAAATGGCGGTTTACTTTTTTATTTTTGGATTTAGTTAAAATGTAATCGTGTCTTAGTATTGTTAATGTAGTTTAATTTTTCGTTTTATTTGTGTATTTTAAACATTGTTTTAAAATGACTAGGAATAGGACTAAGTTACGGTTTTGGCGGGACTGCATTTATTTTTATGATAATATAGCGTGTTTGCATCTCCAAATAAATTACAATTAAGCTGTGTTAAAATAGTAAAAAAGTGCAGATTTTTTTTTTTCAATTTTGTGGTTTGAAGAATTTTTTTTTTGCTGGCGCACCATAACGCAGTATGTTGCCAGTTGTGTAAATTTATGACATGCGTTGGTACTAAATTTGTTTTTTTTTTTTTTTACTTTTAGAAGCGAGTTCTTAATTCGTCTGTTTTTTTTTGTAGGAGTTAAGTAAACTGCTGTAACAGTTTACTTGAAACGGCGCTTTCAAGCCCCAGGCATTATTTTAACAAAGATAATGCAAGGTCATAAAAATTTAAATATTACATTGTTGTAATATTTCACACTGGTAACCCAGCAAGCGAGTGGAGTTAAGTATAAAGTCAATTCTAATGTTTCTCGGATCGCATATTACGCCGTGTATTAATAGAAATGAATGCAGACAGCCCCGCACTTCCATACCGTATTTTAGAAATTAATATAATATATCAAGTTTTAATTCTATGTAATGTTTTCAACGCTGTACGAGGTTTTTTTTTATAAAACAGCTAAAATCTATTTTGGTTTTAATTTATACTTTATTTCTGTTTGCTTTTTAAAAGAGACTGATGTGACTGGAATTTTATCACCAAAAAAACTTCACTATCCCTTACACTAGTTAAACTTAAGGTAATTAAGGAAACTGTATAGTATAAAATAGCTGTGTAAAATAAAACAAAAGCATAGTCTAAATGATATTTTATTTCGTAAACCACCACTGACAAACGTATTCCAATTATGACCACCTACAAGTTCCGCGAGTGTTCAATAATATTAATAAAAAGGTGTTAAAGCCAGTGACAGTGGATGCGTGTAATTTTTTAATAACAGAATTGAACACCTGCCCGAAAATGTCAGCAATTTATGTACATTTCTCTATTGATTTGATTATGTGAAAATGGTAGTTATAAATAAACAATATTAAAATGCGACAGCGGATTTCAAGGATTTCTATTAATTTTTAAACATTTGCTTCATTAAATTCTCTACGAGGATACAAATATTGTAGTAACCAAATAGTCTTACATCTAGTAAGGACTCAGTCATCGAGAATTTTAATTTCCGCAAAGCTTGTATCACTTTAAATTCCTACCAAATGTTAAAGGGCAGAGGGTAAATTGGTAAAGTTACTATAGTAAAATAGTGGCAACATTGCCTATCAGTAATACAAGTTACTCGATATTATAGGCAAAGTTGCCATAACACTGGGCAAAGTTACCACAACCGAAGTGGGCAAAGTTAACAAAAAAATGTGAAATCCGTTGTCACTTCCCGCTTAATCCAAAGCGGCGGCACCGGAGATGATTTCAATCAGCTCCCTGGTGATGACGGCTTGACGGGTCCTGTTGAAGGTGAGCCTCAACTTGTCAATCATCTCTCCAGCGTTCTTGGAAGCGTTGTCCATGGCCGTCATACGGGAGGATTGTTCAGAGCAAGCGCCTTCCTTGAGCGCATAGAAAAGCATGGAAGCCATGGAGAACTCCATGTAGGACTGCAGTACGCCGGAATCGAGGGAGTCGTAGACAGCCAGTTTGGGGGCGTTCTGGAAATTGAATGATTTTGAGCCTAAATATTTCGATAAGTCTTTTGGGTATACATATGCAATTCTAAAGTGAGAATTATGCGTTAAAATGAGCAAGGGACGTTTTTTTAGACATCAAAAATATTTAGGCCAAATTTTCTATCTATAGTTTAATTATGTTTTATTATGTTTGTTTTTAACAATAAAAGCGCCTAAATACGGACCACTCGATACTAACGCCATCTAGTAATATTCCACCTATCAAGAAAAAACGTCAATGCAATCAGTGGTAATAAAAAAAAAACTCGTCTAATGAAAACCGCGTCAAAAACGGGTGAAATTGAGAACCTCCCTTTTTTAAGTCAGTTAAAAAATGGTTACCAACTGGTCAATTTGGGCCAATATTGCCAGTAACATGCAAGTGGCAAGAAGTCGTTTATTGTGGCGTTCTAGAAGTCTGTTCAACAGTGGATTGGCTGATAACTTTGACCTTTACTGACCTCGACAGCCGACAGGCTGAACAGTGGTAAGTCAGCCTGCGCGTACGACACGACGGATCTGAACTTGTTATAGATGATCTTGCCCGAGTTGAACTCGTAGCCGGATCCCAAGATGGCGGTGGCTATCTTGGCCGCGTCCAGGAAAGTCGGTGGCCTGCGACCGATCTGAACAAAAAAAACAGTCTCGCTAATCTGGTGCTCCTTTGTTTCGCAGACAAATTTGATAGAATTTCGTTTCGCAGAAAATGTTTAATGTATTATTTATTAGTCCTTGTATTTTTATTTCGAATATTATTGTTTTAATGAAACCTATTTCACAGAAATACAATTGAATGAATTGAACAGTTTCATTTTTTAACTCAACAAACTTATCAAACAGTAGAATAATAAAAAAAAATAACGAATTCTCCACTGGTAACAACTTCAACATCAAATACCCACCTTGTTGCAAATAGAGATTATGTGTTTGCCACATAGACAGATCGGGATGGCTCGCTTCCTGCCTGCCATTCAAATCACTTTGATATTCTCCACTGAAGGATAGATCCAACTTCAAATACCCACCATGTTACAAACAGATGATATTCTTGGCATATAGACGGTTTAGGATGGCTCGCTTCCTGTCACCCATGTGAATACTTTGATATTCTCCACTGAAGAATAAGTCCAACTTCAAAAACCTACCTCGTTGCAAACAGAGATGATGTGCTTGCTGTACAGACGGGTCAGGATGGCCCGGGACTTGTCTCCCACACAGATCACTTTGATGTTCTCCGCGCCGGGCTCCGCGAGACGCAGACGGATGACTTTGGCGACTCCAGTGTGCACCGCGCCGCATAGACCTGAAGTTTTAAAAACAGACCCTTTCTAATAAGCCCCTCTGTTAGATATTATTATTAGAAAATATTGGACAAGTTTTTTTTTGTCAATTTAAAAAAAAATGAAAAATATTTGGAAGTACTTTTCAATTGGTTCCATTGCCCCTAAGGAAGTTACTCGAGCGTGTTTTTTTTTTACCCGACTATCTATGGCAAAGCCAAAAGGAAAAATAACGATTTCAGCAGGCTATTTATGTTTGTACTAGCTTTTGCCCGCGGCTCCGCCTGCGTGGATTTCGGTTATCGCGCGCTATTCCCTCGGGAACTATGCATCTTTCCAGGATAAAAAGTAGCGTATGTCACTCTGGCCCATAAACTAACTCTATGCCAAAAATCACGTCGATCCGTGGCTCCGTTTCGACGTGAAACGGACAAACATACACACACACTTTCGCATGTATAATATTAGTAAATATGGATTTACGTATGTTCCACATCGGATTTTAATAAAAAACGGTGTAATTAATTATTTGTGAACAGTTGTGTAACTTGTTTACTCATCTCAAGTCTCTTTGTGAATGAACTTTTATATCGAAAATACACAAACAATATAATGAACTTTTATAGTTTGAAACACTAGTAATACTGGTATGTTGTGTGGTATTTGTGATGGTTATATTTAGATATAACCAAACCTTTAAACAAGCAAATCTTTATATAATAAACGGCTCCAACGATTTCGATGAAATTGGGTATGTGTAGGGGTTTTCGGGGATGACAAATCGATCTAGCGTGGTCTCATCTCTGGGAAAACGCTCGCACAGGTACTGTTGATTTATGTCGCCAAGTGATTTAGCCAGTGAAAAATAACAGCAATGGTTAGATAAAAATTACCTCTGTCGGAGGTCATGGCAATATAGAGCTGCTTGGGGTCATCCTCAGCTGGAGTAACCTGAAAATGAATAAACTGAGCATTACTGAAAATCCCTCGTGGCCCATCCACCAATAACATACATTATAATTTTGCAGGTGGTAGAACCTTGTGCAAGGTCCACCCAGATTGCTACCACCATCTTGCTCGCTAATCTTGCCGTGAAGCAGCAGTGCTTGCACTGTTGTTTCGGCGTGGAGATTAAGACAGCCGGTGAAATTACTGGCACTTGAGGTATACCATCTTAGGCCTGCAATACCCTTGGTGTTGCAGATGTTTATGGGCGGTGGTGATCTCTTACCAGCAGGAGACTGACTAGCTCGTTTGCCATCCAGTTAAATAAAATTAAAAAAAATTTTTTTTGTCCCATTGCTAAAAATTTAAATTTCATTTAAATTTATTTTTAACACGCCGGGTAACGGCATTTTATCATCATCATCAGCAGCCGTAAGACGTCTCACAAGAGGTTGGGTAAAACTAAGATTTTTCTTGTTTTGCTTTTTTATGGCGCTAATCTTCACACTTGAAAATAACAAGTTGTCAATACTAACCTCGGCCCTCTCGTAGAACTGGACGGCGCCCTCGCCGTACGGACGAGCAGCCTTCAGCTCACGCTCAGCGCGGGAGTACCTGCAGGGGCACATATTTATTTATTGCCTCCGCTAGCTGGTGCATGGCTAGGCAACGCACGCAGTTAGCTCATACTGCTATTCAATAGGCTTCCGCCCGCTCCGTGCAAACCGCGTGAGCTAGTGTAGGCCCTCACATTAACATGTTTTGTTTTTTAATACGAAAATAATTTTTAGGCTGCCAGATATGATTTGAAACCGCAGCTCCTATGGCTTTTATAGTTTTTTTGGCTTAACTGCGCTGTTGACTGCAACTTTGTAAAGAATTTTTTATTGTGTGCCCACGGGAACTTTTAAAATTTTCAGGGTCAGTTGAGTACCTTAGGTGTGAAAGCATAACCATCAAACAAACAGAGTGAAAAATGAGGACATTCCGGAAAGATTAAATAACAGTATCACGTCAGGGCCACCAATGTTGAGGAGGATGTTTGATGGTTTTCCGAAGATTAGAAAGAGCTCTCAAGATGCAATATTTATTTTATTTAGTTTATTTTAAGTTTGATTCTTCTGATCTATTCTCGACACAAGATAGAGACCAAAGATATAGCTATTTCACACCGTGGATTTAGCTGGACAGATTTCAAAATACCCATATGAAATAATTGTTATAAGTACTTTATGTGTATGTTTATCTGGCTACTGCACAGCTAAGATTTATAAAAACATTTTTTTTTAATGGCTTTCTCTTGCTGTTTTTAGCAAGACATATTATAAAAACATTACTTCAGAAAACAAATGACTATGTAAACCATCAGAGTTGGCTAAACGATTATATTGATAACTGGTGGTTTACTTTAAAATATTTTCAGTAAGGTCCCGTCTTCACTTGTCACTTATGCTATTCTGGCAAGACTTCTCATGTAATTGAATATTGAAGTGTTTTTTTTAACCATTTAAAAAAAAGACATTCTAGAATTTAGAATAGTCTCTAATAAGGATCCCAGAACCAATGATAACTGAATTGCTGTTATCTTTGGTTAAATAGAAGGTGCATACACTCAAATAGGACAACCATCCTTTTTGGGGCAATGAGGTAAAAAATTTATAACATGTCTGCATAATAGAAATTATGTTTTATGAAAATAAATAGTGCTGGCTGTATAAAATTTCAGCAAATAAAATATAGGTAGTTATTGTGTCACCTACAATGTTCCATTTTCAAAAATGTTGTGTTTTCCACCTGAGACTACTCTGGTTCACATCTGCGAACTCAATTAGTTAGTCCTTTAGGTACGTAGCAAAGATCTTACTTGGCAGCTGATACCATCTTCATGGATTTGGTGATCTTCTGAATGTTCGTGACGGACTTCAGACGGAGGGAAATGGCCTTCAGAGTAGCCATATTCCTATTCTGCTGGTGACTGACCACCGCCGTCACCTGGGCGATACCAGGCCCGAAACGACCCAGCATTTTTGCGGCTCTGGAAACAAAATCAGATGATATAGATGCAGGTTAGGTGCAGTTATGTAAGATTTTGACACACTGTTCTGCCGACATTGAGATAACTTTTGCGGATTGTATGCACTGCAACGTAACACAGATGATTTAAATGGGTTATTTTAGCGAGAAATACGTGGTTTTTACAGTAAATTACTAACTTTTATTAGTTTTTTTGGTCAAGTACACCAGCCGACCGATTATGTCGCTGGCTGGAAACGTCGTTCCGTTCGTTCGAAGGATGGCCAGAGGAAAAAAAAAATAACAACGCCTTCATGACATGAACGCAACGCAACTTTACAATTATGGTAACTAAAAATACAGATTATTATTTAAATATGTAATATAACTGAAAAAAAATACAAATCAATAGTACTTAACTTTAACGATCTTCAATTACATTTTCTCAAACATGACATGAAATATTGACGTTGTATTACAAGTAATAGGCCGGGAAGTATCGCGTTGTAGGTGCCGCAGCCACACAGCACGGCGACGAGACTAGCATCCCGTCCCGGCAGCTTCATTTCTTGTTTTTTTAATTTTATTTCATGTCATGTTTGAGAAAAGCACTATACAAATACAAGCCTCGGCCGGAACGCGGGGTTGCCGGCCTCGTATCCCTATCCGGTCTCGCTACGTTCGGCCACAGTGTAAGAATAAGAATGTAGACTTTGATAATGTAGCATTTTGACTTTGGCTCGGCCGTCTATATCTGCTTGGCCGGCAACCCCCTACTTCCCGGCCTCTACAGTAATGTACTTATAATAATAATTTCATGATTATTTGGAATTTTACAAACGTCAAAATGTTTTAAATTGTGTGTAACGGAACGTAAAATTGCGATAAGCAGCATTTTATCCAACCGAATTAAGAAGTCGACACGGGCGTTTGTTTTCTACGAAAGTTGACGACAACCATAATTTTCTAGTTAACTCTTATGAGTAATTTTAAGGCGTACACGAGTTCTTTTGTTTTTATAATTTTGTTTTCTGAAATCACGCGTTTCCATCATGCCGGAGCCGGAAAATAATACAGTGAAGAACACAGAGCAGATCCAACAGCAGCCTATGCGAGAAATAACACAAACTGATCATTTGAACAAGAAGTTATTGACTTCTCTTTTCAAGAGGCTGGACGAAGCGGATTCTACATCAAACGTATCAGAGACTGAAAATACCACAGAAGATGACGAATGGAAGGAGTAGTAATGCCATCAGTATTATGATTGATTATCGTAAGGGCTTAGTTAAGGTTTTATATAAATAAATTTGCATGTAAAACATTGTTGAAGTTTCACTACTATTGCCTTTTTTAACTATCTTTCTTGATTTTAGGCCTTTCCGAGTTCAGGCCATCAACAATCTGTTGGTGTTTAATTCAATTCAATTTGTTCCTGGGCTGCCATAGAACCATATCATAGTAAAAAAATTGTCAATAACATTGCTTATCAAATGACAAAATAGTACTGTACAGCAAAAATGTTAACACATTCAGTGCCAGGAACTCAAAAACTTTGTTTAGATGCCGATCGACTCCCAAAAAATTAACGCTGCTCCCCAACCAAACAGTAAATCCATGTTTGCTAGAAGGCAATATAAAGCGCAGTCAGCACATATATAACATTGTAAATAATAAGCTCAACATCCATCAACTACTGCTGCACAAGTGTAAAAAAGAAATAATGAAATGGTTAAAACCTCTCAGTTATGATGAGACAGAGGCTTTACTGTATCAAGCTAGATATTAAATACCTTGAATGTCATAGCTGTCTCAATGTATCGGCAAATATAATCATGTAGAGTAAACAGACATATGTTCACACACACACACGCACACACAGAAATTAGTTTTAGTGAGTAGCAGAAAGAAAATATAATTATTTAGATATTCACCTTATAATATCTCTAGTTTGAGACTTGTTGCTATGGAGGAGCGGGGCTTCCTGACACAGGTTTGCATACCTACTGGGAAGTTCCAATCACTGATGTCAAATAGACTTAAGTTTAAAGTAAATAAACAATTTTTTTTTTCAAGTTCGAACAACATTAGCTAACTCTAGCTAACTATTCTAGTTTAGTTTAAGTGTAGGCCTAAGAATCCAATTAATTGACTGTAGGTACATACAGAGACCTATGAATTCTTGTAGGTAGATTTTAAAAGGCCTTTTTTTCCAATTTTGAACTTTGACTAACAGAAACAAATTCCATAGCAACTTTTTTTGATTGGCAAAATCTGACATTCAAAATTATAAGTGCTGAGTTAAAAGGTTATCAATTGTTTTTGCTCCTAACTGCCAAATATTGGTACCATAATACCACTAATAACTGATTTATATGTCCTCAGATTAGATGAATGGAGGCTCTTGAGTGTGCATGATGACTTTAATGACAAAAAGCTGCCTGATGCTAAGCAGCTTTGCCTCGTAATACAGAAGGTCTGTAGGGAACTGAATTGGTCTTTTCATTATCATCTATTAGGTACGTTCTCCAAGCAGTTTCAGGGGGAACCAGTGGCTTTTTTGCAGCACGTCACAGGAAGTAGTTATTAATATATTCCCCTATACAACGAGGGCTATCGTATCGCGTATGAATTTGCCGCTAGAGGCGCTAGTGTAGCGAGAGGTCTCCGAAATGTCAGATCTCACTGTTTTTGGGTGAGCTATGCGGGTTTATTTATAATTAGAATAATTTTGTGAATATTTTGCATACCTGAAATTAATTATGGCAAATATGCGTTACGGGGCAATGAATGTCAGTGTTTTGGTGTTTTGAGACAATTTTGTATGTCGGAAACCTTTATCCTATTTTTTCCGAACAAAACGGGACTACGCAACACTGTGGCATGCTCGATATTTTTATGGTACGGTTTTAAGGTATTATATAAATATGATTTAAATGTAAATTTTATTTTCACGCCCGCAATATATTTCAGGCAGGACCATTGTCTACAGTGGCGCCAACTGGCGAGAGCGAAAACGGTAGCCCTCATTGCATGGTGTCTTAATAATTGAAATACCCCCATTTAAACTATCTAAACATTTTACATTTCTATATTGAAATGCACTAGTCTAGTTTATATTTACAATGATAGATAAGTAAAATGTTTAAAATCCTTGAATGTACCAAATCTGGTGTCAAACTGAGTTTCCATGGGCGTGTACACGAAATATCAGGTCGGTATTTCCATGTCGGTATTGTACGGCCGATAAATAGTGTCACCCGAGGATAATGAACACAATATGCATAAGATAATCAATGATGAGGCGAAGGGAATAATGATTGAAACACACACAAACAGTAACTTGAATAATATTTTTTATTTTATTATGTACTACACAAGTTATGATGAGGAATGTTCTTATTTACATAAATTTCTTCCATTTCATTAACTCCAATATAAATATCATTGAACATTTATTATACAGCGTCCGAAAGGGATGGATAATATGTAACTACTCTAACGTAGACCGCAACAGAACTGTAATACTGAACGTAACTTGTTGCGTTTGACAAGCATAGCAAGCCTTCAAAATACTTCAAATTCAAATTCAAAAATCTTAACATTAACACAATCAACCTGAAAATAAAACTGTACACGTAAAATACTTCGCAATTGATTTTATTGTTACAGGGTAGGTAAATAATTTGTCGAATAGATAAATATGCTAAATAAAATATAATTTATTGTACATTTTGTAACAGATTGCAACTATTGCTTGCTTGCGCAAGGCGACGCGACGCGGTGTAAAGACGGCACCTGCAAATAAAAACGAAATTATTGTAGTTTTTTGTTTCTATTTTTTTTTCGAGGCTTAGGGCCGCCACATACACTCGGAATGGGCGTTTTAAAAAAAAGCGTACCCTTTCTTTGTTTTCGAAATTTTCGAAAAAATATGATTTTCCTTCTCAGAATCAAGAGCACAATCGATTCCGATCATTTAAAAAAAATCCACATTTTTCATACTAAATTTTATGAGTAAGTTTTGTCACGCCCCTACTGAGTGTATGAAAGAAAAACGTCGCAAAACTGTCATTTTTTTAAACTATCGGAATCGATTGTGCTCTTGATTCTGAGTAGGAAAAACCATATTTTTTTCCAAAATTAAAAAAAAAGAAAGGGTACACTTTCTTTTTGAAAACGCCCGAATTCCGTTTCGGAATTTCGAATCGAAATATTTCATTATCGAAAATTTCGAACGCAGTAAATACATACAAATCTATGGGACCTACCACATACGGACAGTAGTTTTCCGTTCGAAAATTTCTCTGATTCGGAATACCGCGTGATGACCTGTGCGTTCGGAATTGAAATAATCTATTCACGCTACTCACTAGATACTGTTGCGTGAGGTTTTTAAGTATGGCTTTCAAAGTCTGTTGCGAAAGACCTGATATCGCATGCCACATGTTGCATAGTTTTGTTCGGAAAAATTGGAGGACGTTTCTGTCTGACATTCATTGCCCCGGAGCGCATATTTGCCAAATGAATCAGTAATGCAAAATATTCACGTGCGTAGCTCACAAAAACTATGAGATTTGAATTTCGCTAACTAGCGTATGGCGGCGGCCTCTTCGAAAGCCCCGGTCTCCACTGAGCGAGCCGCCTTGCGTAGCAGCCATTTTCAGTACGATTTTGAGCCTTGCGTCGAACAAAAGCATGCCTCATGCGCTTGCCTCGCGAGGCGGTTCGCTTAGGGCCAGTACAGACAGACTGCATTCCAGCCGCAACGTAACTGCCAACTGCCGACTGCCTGTAGATTTCAATTGCAGTCAGAGTGCAGTTGTGCCGACTGCAATCCAACTGCAACGAAAAATGTATGGGCGGTCGGCAGCAGGGATGTAACGGATGTGGTTTTATCGGAACCGAAAGCGGAACCAGATGTTTTCAATTTAGTTCATCGGAACCAGAAACGGAGCCTGAGTGATAGGTGGACGAGATGTTAAGGGTAGGTCAACTAAGCCAGCTAAGCAACTAAGCTAGTTTCTGACACTCGCGATCACAATCAAATGATAGTTTTCGCTTAGAAAAACTGACATTTGATTGTGATCGCGAGTGTCAGAAACGTTACGTAATTAGCCCTCTGTATGTTGTTGATGTGCGCCGCTCATGTCCAGTCGCCGTGCTAACCATTGACATCCGATATAACTTCCGTTTCAAAAGTAACGGAACCGGAACCGAAACGGATGTTTAATATCAAACGGAAGTTCTGACTTTTTGACGACCAGATGGCCTAGTGGTTAGAGAACCTGACTACGAAGCTTGAGGTCCCGGGTTCGATTCCCGTGTATATTTGCATGAATACGAATGTTTGTTCTCGGGTCTTGGGTGTTTACTATGTATAAATGTATCTATTATATAATTACAACACAAGCTTTGGTAATACCCTAATTACATTTATCCGTAGTACCCATAACACAAGCTTTGCTAAGCTTACTTTGGGACTAGGTCAATTGGTGTGAATTGTCCCGTGATATTTAGGTATTTAGGTAAAGGAAACGGAATCGGAGCTCCGTAACATCCCTGGTCGGCAGTTGCGGCTACGTTGCAGTTGGACAGTCCGTCTGTACTAGCCCTTAGTGGAGACCCGGCTTTAGTGACTGTGCCAGCCTCATTGGAAGACTCGACGGCCACATTCGTCAAACACTTCTGCTATGCTCAGAAACAAATTCTCTGGCTGCAAAGGAGTGCTTGATGAACCTGTGTTCGTATTGCATCTTCCGATAAAATAAATCTTATCAGCTGAAATGAAATAAACCGAAAATGGGGCGTGCATTAAAACCAGCTTTTTGAAGAAAATCTAATAATCATACTATTTAGCTGGTATTGAATGTGTATTTTATATTTATATGTTTTAAAGATCTACCTAGCGGACCCGGCAGACATTGTCCTGCCCGAAAAGCACTAAATTAAAATTATGATAACATGCAAACAACAACGCCATCTAGTGGGTCCAATTGCGTTTTCAAACCATCAACCAACGTTGTTTTACCATATCAATTATTTTAAGTGAATATTTTTCTAGGCAATTATATAATAATTAACTTATTGACAGTTACGAAACCTATGAACATATATCGCATTGAAAGTACAGGATTTTTATGACATGCCGTATGGAGTGAGTGCTGGAGTGTTGACTCTATGCTGGGACAGCTAGGATATGTCAGCAAAGATGGCTATACCCTACCATGCATAGCATCGTAAGAACTAAAATAAGGTCTTATGTATTTTACGTTTTTGGCCAATAAATTAGTCAATAAATAAATAAAGGTGGTTACCAGGTTTAGGCCTTTTCGATCATATCGACGTTGACCTTGTAGCAGACGTAGGGGAAATATTCAGCTGAGCCGAAACCGAGACCGGCTAGCTCGGCGTTCTGTAACAAATTCAGTGACATTAATACGTGTAAGTGTAGGACGACCGACGATGTTGCGGTTGCGGGCAACTGGTGGATGCAGGTGGCGACTTGTTAATTGTGGGTGTTGCAAGGGGAAGGGCTTTGTGCAACAATGGACGTCTTTCGGCTCATGATGATAAAACCGTTTAGAATTGCAGGAAAAATCATGCAAGTTGCATTACATTACGGCGCTCGATTGACCACCACAAACTCGTTGGCTTTACGGCCTCGCAATGTAAAGCCTGACAAGTTCCTATTTAGCACTAGGTGGAACCCTGTCGCAGGGAGCCTCTGCTGTCGTTATCAAGTTTTTTTTGATAAGTGCGGAAAATGCTGACTGTGACAGGATTCTACCGAGGGCTAAATAGGAACTTGTCAGGCTTAATGCAACTTGCACGATTTTTCTCGCAAGTCTAAACTCGTGTTTAAAAAAGCGTAAAAGCGTGCGTGCGCGTGTATACAGTGCGTGCGTGTGTGTAGTGTGTGCGTGTGTACATACGTCGGCGGCGCTGGTCCCGTGTATACAGTGTGTGCGTGTGTACATACGTCGGCGGCGCTGGTCCCGTGTATACAGTGTGTGCGTGTGTACATACGTCGGCGGCGCTGGTCCCGTGTATACAGTGTGTGCGTGTGTACATACGTCGGCGGCGCTGGTCCCGTGTATACAGTGTGTGCGTGTGTACATACGTCGGCGGCGCTGGTCCCGTGTATACAGTGTGTGCGTGTGTACATACGTCGGCGGCGCTGGTCCCGTGTATACAGTGTGTGCGTGTGTACATACGTCGGCGGCGCTGGTCCCGTGTATACAGTGTGTGCGTGTGTACATACGTCGGCGGCGCTGGTCCCGTGTATACAGTGTGTGCGTGTGTACATACGTCGGCGGCGCTGGTCCCGTGTATACAGTGTGTGCGTGTGTACATACGTCGGCGGCGCTGGTCCCGTGTATACAGTGTGTGCGTGTGTACATACGTCGGCGGCGCTGGTCCCGTGTATACAGTGTGTGCGTGTGTACATACGTCGGCGGCGCTGGTCCCGTGTATACAGTGTGTGCGTGTGTACATACGTCGGCGGCGCTGGTCCCGTGTATACAGTGTGTGCGTGTGTACATACGTCGGCGGCGCTGGTCCCGTGTATACAGTGTGTGCGTGTGTACATACGTCGGCGGCGCTGGTCCCGTGTATACAGTGTGTGCGTGTGTACATACGTCGGCGGCGCTGGTCCCGTGTATACAGTGTGTGCGTGTGTACATACGTCGGCGGCGCTGGTCCCGTGTATACAGTGTGTGCGTGTGTACATACGTCGGCGGCGCTGGTCCCGTGTATACAGTGTGTGCGTGTGTACATACGTCGGCGGCGCTGGTCCCGTGTATACAGTGTGTGCGTGTGTACATACGTCGGCGGCGCTGGTCCCGTGTATACAGTGTGTGCGTGTGTACATACGTCGGCGGCGCTGGTCCCGTGTATACAGTGTGTGCGTGTGTACATACGTCGGCGGCGCTGGTCCCGTGTATACAGTGTGTGCGTGTGTACATACGTCGGCGGCGCTGGTCCCGTGTATACAGTGTGTGCGTGTGTACATACGTCGGCGGCGCTGGTCCCGTGTATACAGTGTGCGCGTGTGTACATACGTCGGCGGCGCTGGTCCCGTGTATACAGTGTGCGCGTGTGTACATACGTCGGCGGCGCTGGTCCCGTGTATACAGTGTGCGCGTGTGTACATACGTCGGCGGCGCTGGTCCCGTGTATACAGTGTGTGCGTGTGTACATACGTCGGCGGCGCTGGTCCCGTGTATACAGTGTGTGCGTGTGTACATACGTCGGCGGCGCTGGTCCCGTGTATACAGTGTGTGCGTGTGTACATACGTCGGCGGCGCTGGTCCCGTGTATACAGTGTGTGCGTGTGTACATACGTCGGCGGCGCTGGTCCCGTGTATACAGTGTGTGCGTGTGTACATACGTCGGCGGCGCTGGTCCCGTGTATACAGTGTGTGCGTGTGTACATACGTCGGCGGCGCTGGTCCCGTGTATACAGTGTGTGCGTGTGTACATACGTCGGCGGCGCTGGTCCCGTGTATACAGTGTGTGCGTGTGTACATACGTCGGCGGCGCTGGTCCCGTGTATACAGTGTGTGCGTGTGTACATACGTCGGCGGCGCTGGTCCCGTGTATACAGTGTGTGCGTGTGTACATACGTCGGCGGCGCTGGTCCCGTGTATACAGTGTGTGCGTGTGTACATACGTCGGCGGCGCTGGTCCCGTGTATACAGTGTGTGCGTGTGTACATACGTCGGCGGCGCTGGTCCCGTGTATACAGTGTGTGCGTGTGTACATACGTCGGCGGCGCTGGTCCCGTGTATACAGTGTGTGCGTGTGTACATACGTCGGCGGCGCTGGTCCCGTGTATACAGTGTGTGCGTGTGTACATACGTCGGCGGCGCTGGTCCCGTGTATACAGTGTGTGCGTGTGTACATACGTCGGCGGCGCTGGTCCCGTGTATACAGTGTGTGCGTGTGTACATACGTCGGCGGCGCTGGTCCCGTGTATACAGTGTGTGCGTGTGTACATACGTCGGCGGCGCTGGTCCCGTGTATACAGTGTGTGCGTGTGTACATACGTCGGCGGCGCTGGTCCCGTGTATACAGTGTGTGCGTGTGTACATACGTCGGCGGCGCTGGTCCCGTGTATACAGTGTGTGCGTGTGTACATACGTCGGCGGCGCTGGTCCCGTGTATACAGTGTGTGCGTGTGTACATACGTCGGCGGCGCTGGTCCCGTGTATACAGTGTGTGCGTGTGTACATACGTCGGCGGCGCTGGTCCCGTGTATACAGTGTGTGCGTGTGTACATACGTCGGCGGCGCTGGTCCCGTGTATACAGTGTGTGCGTGTGTACATACGTCGGCGGCGCTGGTCCCGTGTATACAGTGTGTGCGTGTGTACATACGTCGGCGGCGCTGGTCCCGTGTATACAGTGTGTGCGTGTGTACATACGTCGGCGGCGCTGGTCCCGTGTATACAGTGTGTGCGTGTGTACATACGTCGGCGGCGCTGGTCCCGTGTATACAGTGTGTGCGTGTGTACATACGTCGGCGGCGCTGGTCCCGTGTATACAGTGTGTGCGTGTGTACATACGTCGGCGGCGCTGGTCCCGTGTATACAGTGTGTGCGTGTGTACATACGTCGGCGGCGCTGGTCCCGTGTATACAGTGTGTGCGTGTGTACATACGTCGGCGGCGCTGGTCCCGTGTATACAGTGTGTGCGTGTGTACATACGTCGGCGGCGCTGGTCCCGTGTATACAGTGTGTGCGTGTGTACATACGTCGGCGGCGCTGGTCCCGTGTATACAGTGTGTGCGTGTGTACATACGTCGGCGGCGCTGGTCCCGTGTATACAGTGTGTGCGTGTGTACATACGTCGGCGGCGCTGGTCCCGTGTATACAGTGTGTGCGTGTGTACATACGTCGGCGGCGCTGGTCCCGTGCGACTGCGCGGAGTGGTCGAGGTGCGCGTACAGCTGCTGCAGCACGTCGCGCAGTTTCTTCATGCTCTTGCGGGAAGGCGCCAGAACCACCGCTTGGAAGTTCACCGGCAGACCGTATCTGAACACAAAAAACAAAGTTCATAAATGGCCTCAGAGTTGCTCAGCGAGCTATGTAAAACTACAGGAAGATCTGCTGGTGCTTGGTCGGCACTTGGACTCTAAAAGAGCTAATATTGTTAGCTGATGATACGACACTGACCTTAGCACGGACTCTACGAAGACGCGTAGGGCTTTGACGTGTATCCAGGCGCAGAAGCATTCGGAGAAGTTCACCTTCAACCACCGTACCAGAGGACCCTGCACAAAAACATTTCTTTAATAACTAAGCTAACTATGGCTGGTCTTGCAACGCCCTCGGGTACAGCTAGCCGTGTACTCCCGATCTGTCCGCTACAACCCCCCTAACGGTGTATACTCTACCGTCCGCTACAACCCCTAGCGGCATGTACTGAACTGTCCGGTACAACCGAGTAGCGTGTACTAAACTGTACACTCCAAGTGCTCCAACCCCCCTAGTGGCACGCACTGAAATTTCCGCTTCGACCCCTCAGCGGTTAGAATTGGATTGTCTGCTACAACCTCCCCTAGCGGCATGTACTTAACTATCCGCTCCAACCCCATACAACTACACTCCCCCCTTACCGCTACAGCTCCTTAGCGGACAGTTTAGTAACTGTCCGCTACAACCCCATTAGCGGTGCATTGAACTATCCGCTACAACCTCCCTAGCGGCGTGTACTGAACTGTGCGGTACAACCTCCCTAGCGGCATGTACTAAACTGTCCGCTACAACCTTCCTAGCGGCGTGAGTTAAACCGTACGCTACAACCCGCTAGCGACGTATACTGAACTGTCCGCTACAGCCCCCCGTAGTGAACTGTCCGCTCCAATCCAACCCCGTGTACTCACGAACTGTTTCTTCTTGTCTGTGACGAGCTTGGTGATCTCGTTCTTGCCGGCGGCGAGGTCGCTCTCGTTGTAGCTGAACTCGCGCACCACAAACTTGCGCTCGCGCGCGTGCAGCTTGAACTCGTCCGCCACCTACAAACAAATCATCATATTCTTCATCTACACATAGTGCAAACTTATACATCGAACCAATGCACGCCAATGTCTAGCTTATACACGTCACACAGCTAGGCGTGTAGGGCTGTAGTTCTCATTTGGGCGCAATGCGGATTGGGAACTTCACACGAACCTTTACTTATTGCTTGCCTGAATTTCATTTTCCATAATGTATAATTTTTAAATGACACATCATAACTTATTTATTTCTGCAACAGTATTTTCTTCAGAATTAATATTAAATAAACTAATCGAACCTAACCTACTTATAAGATTTCATTAAAAAAGATCAAAACAGAAAACATAACGGTTCTATATATTTATTTTAGCAAGCGTTGGTATGGCAAGTTAAATTACGTGAAACGATCATCATCATCGTCATATCAGCCGTAGGACGTCTACTGTTGGACAAAGGCCTCCCCCATAGATCTCCAGTTGCTTCGGTTGGAAGCAGTCTGCATCCACTGAGCCCGCACATCTGTGGACGTCCTACGCTGCGCTGATATGTGCTGTGCTGCGATGAGTAAACAGTGGTTATTTTTTGTTACCTTCTTGAAAAGCGTCACGGTGAAAAGTCCATAGTCATTGTCCTGATGCACGAGCTGCGAGGAGCGCGGCACGATCATGTCCGTTATCTTCTCGTAATTCGCGTTCCAATCGTTGAACATGGACCTGCAATACGGGTTGCGAATGTTGCAATACAGGTCGCGAATGTTGTAATACGGGTTGCGTTTGGTGTAATACAGGTTGAAAATGTTGCAATACGGGTTGCAATTGTTGTAATATAGGTTGCGAATGTTGAAATATAGGTTGCGTATGTTGTAATACGGGTTGCAGATGTTGCAATACGGGTTGCGAATGTAGTAACACAGGTTGCAAATAATAAAATATCGCGGATTTCACTATAAGAAAATCATGCTCCGAGTTTTACTCGACAAGAGTTGATAGGCAAGTAATATGGTATGGTGGCCGATCAACGTTTTGGCGGGCAAACTCAAGTGCCTTGGCGGGTCAATTTGTGCCCCGCCAACCTGGGTTTGGGCAGCGTTGGAGTGTAAGATAAACAAAAAAAACAGAGGGGTCATTACTTGGGCACGATGACGAGGAGAGTGGTGAGGTACTCGCTGTCCAGTATGAAGTGCTCCTTCTTCACCAGATCCGTCAGGTTGCGCGTCAGCAGACTGCCGCTGCACACACACACATACGCACACAATTATAGACAAAAATTTAAAATTTTCTTTTTCATTAACACGTAAGGACCTCTGCAAAGTAGTTAACGCAAATTATGCATTCTTATTTATCTGCACGCGGACGTCATGAACCGCGAATAATACAGCGAAACAGCCTTCGTATGAATTTCGCATCTTGGATGTTGTAAGAAGTGGAATGATTGAAAAATATCGAATTCTTACGTTTGTTTCTTCTCCAGGTTTTGCAAGTTGCCCTTGAGTGCGTTGTAGGCTGCCGACTTCACTTTTAGGTCTGCGTCGATCTGGCCCACCTAAAGTACACAAGTAGTTTTTTATTAATGAACCATAATTTTTACCCGACTGCCCTAAGGAGGGTTATGTTTTTTGTAACATGTATTGTAGCTTTGACTATCTATTATTAAATTTTGAACACACTCTTTGCGGGTCCTTAAATAAATGGTCCTCTCATTCACTCAAAATTAACTTTAAAGGATAAATAAATTAGTGATTATATCACGGATAGAGATTTTCGGAAATAAATCCGATCCACATTGGAAAAACCTTAACTTGAAATAGCGAATTTACTGTGTTAAAAAGTGCTTGCTATAGCCCAAATTTAATTGAATAAAGATATTATGTTTTGACATTCCAATTTCATTCAAAACCGTCCAGCCGTCACACACACACACACACAAATTTTCGCTACAAAGGATTATTCTATTTAGCTATGAAAGCACCAATTTTCACTTCACTATTTGTGATGTTCAATAAAGAGTTAAGTATTGTACTATATAGTATCACATTCACATTCCACTTGCGCAATGTCGTCAGCTCACCTGTTTGCTGATAATATCAGCAATATTGCGCAGACTCTGCTTGATGGGATACTTGGCCATGTCCCATTGGAAGCGGGTCAGGTAAGTCGGCAAGTCACCTGCAAAAGCGCACGAGCGTTAGGGCAACCATACAACTCTAACAGCCACGGTAACGAACGTTCAGGTCGATTTACAAGAGCTGGCAACAATGGATTGAATGAGTGAATGAATTACCTATTTGAATACACTTCACACCAATATGAAAATGTCATGAATCAGTCAATTTCCTACCAAAATGTCTAAGTGACATTACACTACTTTCGTTCAATCTACTCATGCCAGCTCTTGTGAATCAACGTGTACCTACGCGACGAGCGATTCTCTAATATGTCTGTACATTGCGTGTGTTGTTAGTCAGCCGCTATAAGGCGAGCATGCTGACCGCGCAATGAATAGAGAAATCCCTCGCCCCTCTGCCGCTCGCGTACGGTCATAGTAAGTGTACTTTTCACTCAAATACATTGCTACAGTAAAAAGTGAACGAATGAGAAAAAAAAACATATTTTTTAACGTCTAAATTAAAAAAATACGTTCTCAAAAGCACAGATTCTTAACGGGACCAAGAAGGCAACTTATCTAAAGGACAGTCTAGCTCTATAAGTTTTCGTTTAAAACAAAAATGCAAGTTTTTTCGCTGATTATTTACATTGTCATACAAACTACATATCCAATCCATACTAAATTTTAAGTCGTTCGGAAAAGTCTCGTGCCTACGCCTGCCGATTTTTTGTGCAAAGTATTTGAGTAAATTAGTTTAATATGATCTTTTGTCATGATTGGAAGAAGTATTGTATGATGAATGATTTCCCTAACTTTTATATACGAGGGGCTGGATGTTTTTAATTATTCGTACATGTTGCATGGATTTTGTTGAAAAATATCAAAATATTCAGTTTCTGCAAAAAAAAAACATCCCGATATACGTTAAACTGTTTTTTTTTTTTTAATAAGTCTTATTGTTTTAAGTGCTTAGAGAAGCGATATAAAGGAAGCATTAAATTTCTTAAAATTTATACACCCACGAGATAGACGGATGATCTGATTAAAGCCGCGGGTTTACTGTGGATGCCGAACCGAAGCAACTGGAGGTTTAAGGGGGAGGCCTATCCAAGGAGAACCACAGTAAACGTTCTAAGGCTAACACGAAGATGATGACAAAATGTATACAGTTTATTGGTTTAATTTAACTGAATCCTGTAAAGATTTTTTTATCGGATTTTTTGATTCATTATTCACGCCATTGATGCGGTAGATTTGGAACATCGATCATTTTGTAATAATGTTTGGAAACTTTTACTATTATTAACCTTCGTAATGTATTTTGCTACATCAATAATTTATAAATAACATAATGCAAATATCTGTTTTAAACACATCCGAAACTATAAATGATAATCTACATCTACAGACAATAATATTTTAATTTTATTTTATTTAACATGTAACTAAACTACTAGACCATCTAGATCTATTATTTACTTGTCTCCCACTAAAATACATGCAACATGTATTAAAAAGGCCTAAAGTAAAAACTAGGTAAGTACAGTTTCTTAATTTTTCACTTTTTTCACATGTGCATTAAAAACTGAAAATAAAAGGCACAAATTAAAACTAGCAAATACACAATCCATGCTTCATACATTGCACACATAAAAAAATCAATTCAATACTACAGCATGCATACATTTATTCATGCTCTCATACACAACCGTCTACGACCAATGCAAAGCTGTACATAGAATTTATACATATTCATATACATAATTGGTGGTTATATAAAATAGTAATAACTTATTCTACAATCATTTACCTGTAGCTAATTTGACTTAAATTTTCAAGTAAAAAAAATCTTATAAAATACTTCAAAATAACCCTGCTACGGGCAATCGGGTAAAAATGCAGTCGAGTCGCTACCGTAATCTTCATTTATTATTTAATTACATTTTAATCTTTAAGCAACAAAGTAAAACAAAATGTGAACAAAAAATGTTTGGAATATAAAAAAGTATTATCGAATACACATTATTATAAACTAGTTTTAAGAAATTGGTATTAGCATTAAAAAAATGATTTAAAATGAAATTAAACAAAAATAAAACGAGGTCAATTATTGTTAATGAAATATTTAATAATGATCAGAAATGAGAGAAATTCGGCATTCATCTTTTGATAACGTTATTTACGCAAAATGCACTAACAGAAAATGTGCTGTTTCACGTATAACTGAAAATAGTAAATTTATTTATTGCGTTTAGTAAAAAGGCGACATATACTGTATATTAAAAATTAAACATTGATGCAAACTAAAAATAAAAACTTAAAACAACAAAAGCTGAAAAAATACATGTTTTAGCCGTGAACCTTTTATATAAATATATAAAAACTTCACTTCGTCAACAATTATAGGTAATTAAGTAAGTATATAGCGGTTATAATTATATTTGAAAGCGACATTGAGAGGTGACAAACAAACTTAACAGACCAGGGTTTGTCACAGTACGTTTCTTTCCAACTATGTGTAAACAAGACAGATATAGGTATAAAGGTGCTACAAAACCGCTGCTTAAAAAAACGGTGACGGTACGGAATCGCAGTGACGCGGCGTATGCGCACCGTTTTTTTTGCATGCTTTCCACACAGCTGCTTAAAATATGCAAACGGTGCGGAATCGCAGTGACGTGCCGTAAACGTCACGACTTTTGTTCGGAAAGACCTGAAGGTTACGACACGTCTGCGATTCGGTGTGGAGAGCATGCGATAAAAACGGTGCGCATACGGTGCATCACTGCGATTCCGTGCCGTCGCCGTTTTTTAAGCAGCGGTTTGGTCGCACCTTAAATCTGCAATAAACTCTAGTGTGCTAAGATACATGTTGGGGGTAATACTAGCCAGTGTCGTAGCGTCAGCCTAAACTTATAATTATTCGTAGTTTACACATCTGCACTGCAGTGTAAATACAAATTTACAAAAGTCTTTGGCAAAGAAAACTGTAACCAGTAATCAAAATAGTAAATTAAATAGACATATTGTACAAACTAAGCGTCGTTTCTCAGTAAAACTGATAAATTTGTGCAATTTTACAAATTTAGGATGGCGCTTGATAACAATTCATACGGCCAGCGCCAACTGCTTATATACCAAACTTATATTAACTTAAAGCCAAGTTTAGACTTGCAAGAAAAATTATGCAATTTGCATTACAGTGCGGCCTTCGATTGATCACTTCCAAGTTTAAACTCGTTCACTTTACAACCTCGCAATGTAAAACAACTTGCACAATATTTCTTGGAAGTCTAATTCCACCCATTAAACTGTATCATACTAGAACCGTCACCGTTCCGACAAATGCAAAAAATATTTGTATTAAGAATTGTAGTCCAATCGGCAAGTAAAGGCTGACCAGAAATATAATAAACCTGACGCGAGGGCAGCACTTCTACGTTTTATATTGCAACATTCTTTACATTTTTTTTTTTAAATGGCTTACTATACGATACCTATCAGCCATATTGACAACGGTGTCAGACAGCAATAGACAGATGACATTTGAATTTAGTGTTAACAGTGCAAGAAATTAGTTCTATTGGTTTTCCGCAATATGGCGAGGTTTTTTATAATTCTGGTCAGCCTTTATATCTGGATCGGCCAGTCACAGACTAAGCACGGTATACGATTTATGCAGTTTTCGACATGCGATGTTACTAGACTGGCGCTTGCGACGATGACACAGGCGAAATAACGCTAGATGGCGTTAGTGTCGTGAGGTCATTGACGTTAGTCTTGCTTGCGATTGGCTCGTGTAGCTATTCAACCAATCACAAACGTGACCACAGAATATATAATAGTACTGACGTACAGAATGGCCACGCTCCGCCCCGCACCGGTTCGAGTTACCCCACCCCTCAAGCGCAGATTGCAGGAAAACCGCAGGAAAGCAGTCGGGCGCGCAACGCGATGTATGTCGGTCGCACCGTTGTCGCACGGTACTAAGTTCGGGAGCAATAATTTTGCGAACGAAATGGTGATATACTGTGCATTGTATGGGTGTTTGCCAACAGCCAAAGATAAGAAAAGGAGTTTTTTTCGATTTCCTAATGTAAATAATAATGCTTTCTAAAAGTATCGCGATTAATACATGAAATAACTAATTATTTAGGTACCGAATAATTCGTTCTAGTTTGTAGTCATATATTTATTGTAATTTGAAATAATAATGCTTAAATACATAGACAGACACATTTTAAGTAGGTTAAAATAAAAATATATGATCAACGATTACATTTATTTACACATCTAAGCCATAACAACATACCCTATAGTACTAGGGTTTTGCGATAGTCAGCCCTGTGTGTCTTACGCACACATTGACGCGTGTACAGACGTCGTCGTGCCTATGTAGATGCAAGACGCGTATTTTGTATGGCGTGGCCGCCCTGTGACGTGACGCAAATTTGAAAGTTGCCAAACGGATATCGCGATACTAGCGCCAACTACCTACTCTATCAGAGAAACCCTCATTCGGAATGTACTTACAGTGCATTACATCGTTTAGTACGGTCTCGTTCGACGGTGTACAAAATGCGTACGAAATCAGTAATTATAGTCTCATGTCAGGATGGTAACGGCTATATGGTACGGTCTAGGAGCACCTTTGACGCAATCACTGCCTTCACAATACACCAAATAATATCTAACGCAGGCAGCGCTGTACGTAAAAAATATGGATTACATTACAAACTAGGATCGAAGGGGCCTACCGGATGGGAAAAGGTTCAAACATTACTGACGTTGAAGAAATAGTCCCTTGTTGACTTTTTTTTTTCATACCAAATAAGGCTTCTTATTATGTGGTCTAATATTGAGCTCGCTCGCAAATGTCTAATCGTGCTACATTGCATTTGTAACGTACAGGATATAGATGCAGGCAGGTTATACCACTTTATAAGAGTCGGGGTAATTACGGACGAGCAATATTAGTCAGGGGTTGCAGTCACTAAAATGTCTCTATCCAATGTCAGAAAAGCACGTATCAAGCCGGGTCTACATTTTGTATCATTTTAGTGTACTAAGTAAATCGAGTTGCTCCACATGTTCGGGCTAATTCGTATCGTAGCCCTTCTGAGATCACACGCCACGGCGGCTGCACCGCTCTTTGCAGCTCTCTTGTGCGTTTCGCAGAAGCCGCCGTGGCGTGTGCTCACAGACGGAAGAGCTACGAATTAGCCCGAAACATGTCAACCTGAACACGATTTCAACCGTGACTTTTCCGGGTTTATGTCGTTAAGAGCTTCAACATTCATTGATAACTTTTATTTGGCAGATAAAGGTAATGCCATCTTCGTCTATTCGGACAAAACAAACAGAGACGGATCACAGACATCTCTCACATAAAATTAATCAATCAATGGTGAAGCAGAGGGTAAATATGGGAGTCGCGGTAATTTCACATTCAAATTGACTAAGGGACTATTTCCCAGCATCTGTGCTGTGTGCCCTAGACCTTGCGTGAGCACGTGTCCGTGATGGCGCTCCTCGTCTTCGTCGTCTTCCCAGCGCGGCGAGCTGCGTCCGCTCGACGCGAGCGAGCACTGGTCGCGGTCGCGGTCGCGGTGGTCGCGCTCGCACGGCCCCAGCTCGCAGTGGTCGCGGTGGTCGCGCTCGCACGGCCAGCAGCCGTGGTGCTCGTCGGGGCAGTGGGAGTGGGAGTGGTGCTCCGAATACGCCGAGTCACAGACGGGGGACGTCGGCGACGGCGGCGAGCCCCCGCCGGGGTCGCCGTACGAGTCCATGCCTGACGCGTGACAGTTCGATAGTTCAAGAGCATCCTTCCTAAGTGTTTGTTTCCTTTTAAAGGACCCAATCTCGAGTGCACTAAATCCTTGATGGCTACTCCTTAGTGTTTCACCTCACAGATGCGTTTTTACGGCGACCGGATACCCTAGTAAATAAAAGCCGACTACGAAGCTTGAGGTACCGGGTCTGAGCACCGGTCAGAGCAAATATGAATGTTTGTGCTAGTTTTTTTTTCAATGTTGGGTATTTGTCTAATTAAGTACGTTTAGCAAGATTTTCTAAGTTAGGGACCAAGTAAATTGATGTTAATTGTCCCATTACTTTGTATTTATTAATTCTTCGCAAGATATAGAGATTGACATTAGGTACGATAGCAGGTTCAGAGGGTCTATTGCGCAAAATTTCTGATACTCGCGATCACTATCAAATGACAGTTTTCGCAAACAAAAACTGTCATTTGATTGTGATCGCGAGTGTTAGAAACGTTAAATACTTGGCCCTCAGATTCCGCAATTTGACATGAAAACCGCTCTTATTTCAATACAAACATTTTTTCACCACTTGCCAGTTTTATTTTAGTTTTGATGGGAGTCCAGCCAACCTGTTTTCTACTAAATTTTAAGTAACTAAAAACATGTAGTCAGTATTTTCTGCATGAAAAAATCAGCACTTTAGATAGATTCCCATTTAAAAGATGATTCATGTACCCCAGGCTCAATGTTACTTTCAAACTTAAAGCTGAGAACTAACTAACTACACGTGTTTAAAACTTCAGCATTTCCCACCGCCAAATTTAATTACCTACACTATTATGTATATCAAATCCAGGTAGTAATTGCGGTCGGTTTTTAAAAGTTAGTTTTTCGCTCGTCCTAATTTTAAACCTAACTTTCCTCAAGCAAGTATAGACTTGTCATTTTGCCGCCACAATTTTACACGCAGAAGACGTTCCACATTGATTCATTTAAAAATCTCACTAATCATGTTATTGGATGTATTTAAATTCTCAAACGTTCTTTAGGAAGAATGCTCTCCAACCCGCGTCATACGCATCATACGGCACTAATGCATAATAAAAGGAGGAGTTAAATAAATACAGAACATTATACATTTTCATCCAGTTTATGAAGGAATATTGACAATATTTTATTTTACTATTAAGAAAATTGCAGTGTAAGTAACACTTCTTTATTCGTGTAACACTAAGAAGTATACAATGTGAAAACATGGTACATAAAGGCAACTTGGCCTAAATATAGGACTGGCACATTTTATAATGGTAATTTAACTCCTCCCCCTAAATTTGGCATCATCCTTGTAAGTTCCACCATTAAAGATATTGTAGAATCGTTGTGTTGTGAATAATTCGCTGTTTAATGACGCCGTAACGTTTTTATACGCCTATAAAACACTCTTCAATTGTCCCTAAGCTCGCTTTATTGTAAATAAAATAAAAATAGGATTTTAGTAAGGAAGGAGCTGAATGTAAAAAAATAACTTGGGAAAATAATGAACTTAAAAAATGTAATAATATCAAGAAGCGCAAAGCATAGACTGTATGTAAAAGCTCATGGCTAAGCTATGAATGTCTTGTGAGGCAGTGATTGCGATATCTATGCTATGACGACATAGTATTACATCGTATACCGAAACATTGTGCAGTACAATTTCTAACTTAGAACCTAATAATTGTGGGAGAAAAAACTTAACAATAACATGTTAAATTAATTCCGAGACACTTACATGTGCTATAAAGCCAGTTACTGATTTATACACTAAACATCAAAATTGACACAAATATATCTTAATTCAACGGATCGTGATGTAAAGACAACCTACACCTGACAGTTACCTATAGATTTATTTAATTTTAACTTTATATGAAAAAAAAAAAACCTTATAAAACATCTGACTATTTACTATATCTGGACGAAACAATTATTTTTAATAAAAAAGTACAAACGTCGATGATTCTGAACATTCCTACTTTTAAAAACAAAACATACAAAATATGAAAAAGCGACGGACATGCAAACCAGAAGACTACATTTTAACGCGACGGTCTCTAGATATCGAATTACATTCACCATATAATTATACCACAACACCCACATCCTAACACTATCACATAAACAGGTACATATACGCATTGTTACATATACTTACTTACGGCAAAATATACATATATCATATACACGATATATCCTTTCAAAGCTCCGAAAGCGCGCAACTTCAAAAAGCTTTACAAGTACTACGTATTATTTACTCACTGCCAAAAAACTTTTTCCACTTTTCAGACACTGAAATGCAATTCCAAATACTAATTCGCAATCATCTACAATGAAAATACATATCAGATAGTGCTTAAAAACGTCCGAACATACATTAGAAAAGAAGCGTTAAATAAGAATAATGTATGCGACGAGCCCTCTTTACGAATAAACTAAAGATATTAAAAAATACGTAAATTACTGATGACTTCATATAAAGCAGCATGAGTGTAGAAACAAACCGCTCCCGTTCATATTTCACTATTAAGAAACTTACTAAAACCAAACACATAATTTTAATAACACTCACCAAAATGTTTACACTAGAATTCACTGCACAAGTTTATTCATGGTCCATAAACGCCAACACTTTGACGATATTAACAACGTTTTTCTTTTCATAATAATCCTAGTACAGTACAACGATGGCCTAAGCAACAATCCATTCGAAACATCTATCTATATACAATTCATTTCATACGGTGATGATGCATTTAAAATGTGAAAGAGGTCGAAATAGTCTCAAGTAAACGAGCCTCTTTAGTAAATAATAAAAAAACATTCGTACATTACCAACGAACACTGTCCACTCAACATTCTTAGCCATTTTAAAAAAGTGATTTCGAATCAAGGAATCTTTGACAGCTATTCAAACTTGGAACTAAAATTTTCGCATATTTTGACGTCTGTGGCACAAATACCGATATTACCAGTAACGTTGGGTGATTTTTATAATATACTGAGCGGCAAAAAATCTAGCCCTCAAATGTGTGCAGTAATAGGTAATTTTGTATGAAGGGTGGGCCAAATTTTTTGCCGCTTAGAATATAAATAGACTCTTTTTTAATCAATTTAGTTTCTAGTTTAGTACAAAGATTCATTGATTTTATTTTAAATACACATTAGTGTTAATAATGAATGAAATATTAAAATATGTACTCAAAAAAAATTGTTACATCAGTGTTATGGGATGTGAAAGTGAAAAAGTTGTAATAAAATAAATATGAAATGAACATACATTCTTATATACAGTGCAAGTTTTGTATTGCAAATAAAATTAAATAAGAAAATTAGATATAGTAAAGACACCGACTCCTTTTTTTATTTTTTTTAAACGTCAGTGTTGAAAAAAAAGATACATGCAAAATATACACAAGTTGGTAACATAAATAACAAAATTAAACAGGAAGTATAAATAAAATATAACCATCAAGATCCAGCGACGCATGCTAAAATTTTTCGCACTACTCCTGTGCTTTTATTTCTTTTTCTCTACATCATTTCATTCTTGTCTATGAATTAGTTTTTCATGCTGGCAACTTTTTCTCTCAACAGCCTATTTCCTGTCTAGCCCAAAACATGCCATAATTGAACTCTAAAACTTTACATGCAAAATTGTCCTCTTTAAACTTTATTTATTCTTCTAAGACTCAAAATCTCATTTTCATCTCGTTAAAAACAATTTAGAATGGCACCAAACAAAGTACCGTAATTGTTTAATTTATAATACTTCAAATACCCATCAGAATACTATACTAAGAATTGTTTAACAAAAACAAATAAAATGTTTAGTGCCACATGAAATAAAAATCAAAATCCGCAAAAATTTAAAAAAGTCACTTACTGTTGTTTGCCATTAAATTCTCATGGAGCTTGTCGCGCTGATCTTCCAGCACCTGGCGATTTAAAAATAAACGAATATAGACCTAGGTTATTTATTTAAAAAAAAAACAGAAATTAATTATTTACAATCAGCGACAACAAATCATTCAAAAATATTTTTTTGGTTATAATAGACGTTAAAAGATTCGTAGCCTCAAAAATGGCAGCTTAAAACTACCTATTACATAATATATTTTTAGAAAATAGTATATTTTTAGAATGGGTTATAGTGTAGGAAATGAAGCAAGTTGTTGTATGGAGACCCATGCATTAATTTCTCAGCCGATGAAATTTTTGCTTGGTTATTGTATAGTATGAGCCGAAACGAACATAATAAATATCCAAAAAAAAAACACCTATGTTTGGTATTAATACGTAAAAATACAAATCTAATTAATTTTACCAATTAAGTAATTTTTATGTGATACTAGAAAAAAATCTAAAACTTTTGTCTAACATGAGAATATTCTTTTAGGCCTTTTTTGACGCTCATTTTCATTGGAAAATTGCTCTGTCATTTTTTTCTTCTTATGATCTTAGAATGTAATTTAGCGTAGTGGGCAAGAAAATCCAAAAAAAATGCATACCCAAATTTATGTATTTTAGAACTATTAAAAACTAGGAGTGGAAAATTTCTCAGCCTGATTTCTTTTTAAATATATACTAAGTAGTCACGTATACACTTAAATCCAAAATATCAAAAAAAAATCCCGCTTGTACACCCCGCTCCCTACACACTGCTCCTGATGTTTCGTTTTTTATAGTTGAATGGAAAGAAAACTGTGAACTTAATGAACTTAATTATATAAATAAAATGGATAGAGAAATTTTCCACAGCGAGTAAAAAGACAATTTCTGAAAATAGTAGTTACCTACATGGTAAATTTTTTAGATTTTCATTTTGTAGGTATAAAACGACAATAAAATGGCATTCCAGTGAAAAAATAGACGAAGCAAATTTTCCGGTTCAAGACACGCCAAAAAATTATATTTTATTAATATTGGTATTTATGCTGGGATATTTTACGCACGCACGCACATAACTCTGGCAGTCTGCTAAAATGTAACAGCACCAGAAGCACTGCCTTCCACCTGGTCACCGACCTGCTTGTTTCCCCCTATCAACCCCTATTATATAAAAAAAAATCCTCACCTCTCCGAGGTATTGGGCGACTTTTCTCGTGACCGCCTCGACGAAAGTGTCCAGCTTGCCCAGGTCATCGGACAGGCCCACCAACTGATCCAATGTCCCCACCTGTGAGCAAACAATGTTTCATGAATCTGAGTTTACGGAATTTGGATTCAAGCCACACTCCAGTACGATTTTATTACTTTACTTATACCTTGCGGGGAGAGGAAATCAATTTATTTTATTTAGCTTCATGAATGTCAAAAATACTTAACTCATCAACATACAAATTTTTATCTTTAGTCTAATCAACTTTTCTCATTTCCAATAGATAAGGAAATCTCATACAATCCTGAATTTGTCATAACGCACACATTTTTTTAGCGAAGAGACAAAACAATTTGATTGAAAATAAGATTTAAATACAGTGTTTCTTTTTAAACCTATATAACTGATTGGTTTTTTGGAATCTTTTTGTATTTTTTATTTCGACTCCAAATTTGTTACTTTTACGGGTATCCCGTGAAACAATATCGAAAATACAAACTGAGACATGGATGCACAGAAAAACCAGAAAAAGAACAAAAAACCAATCATAATTTGATTGCTTAGTAGCGACATCTCTTGTCTGGGTGAGCGGTTAGTTCCGAAAGAATGTGATGTCTGTCGACGAAAACATAGATGTCGCTAGTGCTGCTGCTTAAGTAGCATAGTAGAAATAAGAGACTTGAGATACATATCTCAAGCATACATACATACATATGCATAGGAAAAAATCGTGTCTAGATTCCTGTCCAGCAGTGGTGTAGGGGTTATAGCACGCAGCACGGATTGCTGAGGACCTGGGTTCGATTCCCAGTGCTGGTCTCTTTTTCTGGTTTTTCTGTGCATCCATGTCTCAGTTTGTATTTTCGCTATATAACTCTCTTTCAAAATGCTTTTGTCTATGCAGTAGGTATGACGCAACTTGAGTGTGCCTCACACATTAGTAAGTATTGCTTTCTCTGTCTCATCTTGAATTTTAAATCTTTATAACTTTGTAATGCTTTGTAATAACTTTTTGTTGTTTTTTCTCTTTTAATAAGTAAGTGTAGCATTTTTTCCGTTCGATAACATGCTTCATCGAATAATTTTGCGAAAAGTATGTAAATTAACTATACGCATATGAAATTGTATGTGTGGAAAATCTAAGCACTGGTAAAGGCGACCGGAATTTTTTACACAAGAAATTAAAAAATATCAGAGAATACATTTAAATAATTTTTTAACCTTACCTATTTTACAAAAAAAAAAACAGAAATAGAATTAAACAAAGTCACTTTTACACTGAACAAACCGAAACTAACAACCTATGTATACAGAAATAAGCGTTTCTGTTCCACAAGGGTGGCTTTATGTACTTGTAGTATGGACTATCTAGGTCAAGGTTCCCAAAAGGGTGTCACCAAATTTACACCTAACCAGAAGTGTTTTACAATTCGCGAGGGTAGAACGTGGCTTCTTTATCAGTAGTAGAAGTAGACCTTGTTTAGAGCTATTTCTGTACAGCTACTTTATATGTACCTAGTTGAAAGAGAGGACAAAATTAAAAACGAAAATAGCATAATTTTTTTTAAGCGTTTTTCAACAAAAATACTCCTCAAGATTGTTTACCCTTTTCCTTTACTTTATTGATTGTTTACCTCATTGAGCCTGTACAAGGTTTTGCTTAGTATGGGCATGGGACTAGGTCAATTGGTGTCAATTGTGCCATTATATATTTTTGTGACATATAAATGTCAAAAAACTGATGAAAGCGCTATAGAAACGATATTTGTATTTATGTACAGTCAAACCGGGTATATATTGACTGGTCGAAAATTGTTAGTCATAATGTAATGTTTGACATAACTCGTTTTTTCTCTAAAACCATTTATTTTTCAGAAGTGTTATAAAACAAACCATAGACTATTTAAAAAACGATGAAAAATGTATGGTTTCAGCGGATTTTTTTTTTATGACAAACAGTACATTATGACTTATAAAATTATGGCAGTCGAAAGGATCCCAGTCAAACCACTTGATTCCTGACCCACCGTAGAACGTTCTCACCGTAAGTGTCATAATAAATTCCCTTGTCTGTCCAGCAACGCGATATTACTATGACTTATTCTACAACAAGATTCCACAGTGGGTCAAGATTCAGTTGGTTTGCGTGTACCTTGAGGTCGGGGATCGGGAATTTGTAGTTGACGCTGAGGTTGCCCGACTTGGTCGCGTTGTTGAGGGTGTCCCAGGTCTGCTGGCACGTCTTGTCGCCCGGGGCGCTGATCACCCAGTACTCCGACATCTTCACTGTAACAGGAGACACGCTTATATAAAACTAGCTTTTCGCTTTGGTACATCTGTTACTCATTCTTTTTTTTTGTGTTGTTGTGCTGTTGCCTGCAACACCGTCTGTATAGAATTCGTTTATTGCTATCCCGCGGGAACTCTTGGGATAAAAATTATCGTATGTCCTTTCCTGGGACTCCAACTATCTTCTCTTCCAAATTTAATCTAAATCGGTTTAGACGTGATGAAGTAACAAACAAACAAACATCCAAACCTCCAAACATCTTCACACTTTCACATATATATTAGTGGAATAAAGATCAATAAAAAAACTATGTATTTGTCCAGATATCCAGGTAACTCAACATACAAATTTTTTCAAACACTTTAGTAAGAAGGATGAAACATACAAAATCTGTCTTTCTAGACTATTTCAGTAGATATTTGAAGTCAAAGGTGTCACACTTTAAATTAAAAAAAAAAAAAAAAAAAAATAAATGCATGCATTCATTTAAAATAACCTGCTGAGACATTCCAGAATTTAAACACAAGCCATATAACTATTTTTTTTGGGATTTGCCCTATTTTTTTTTACTTAACAAAATATTTATTTATAATTATTTTTTTGTAACTTGAAACAATTCCTGTCACTCCAGAAGTGCCTTTCCAGACAACTCTAAATTTAAATAGACATCCAAATAGAAATATTCACTTTCAAAAACTTATTGGACATTAGGAAAACTGAGTAAAGCAGAGTTTAGACTTGCAAGAAACAAAGGGCATTTGGTATAGTACTATTCAGAACAAAGTGTACAAGGTACCCTGGTTTGATTGTGCCAGCCTTCCCAGGGAACTACTTGTGCTTGCATTTCGTGTGCGATCTGGTCACATTCCACTAAATTATTTCCTAAATTTGATGAGAGTTGTACAATCACCCTTGTGTATAGGTTGTAATAAGACTGAAGACCTCCTTCATTTTCTTCTGGAATGTGATCAGAATAAGGACACCAGAAACAGGTATGTGGATGGTATGGATCTGTTGAATGAAAGTGTAAATGTGATTCTGAGTCATCCACTTTCAGAAGAAGCGATGCGGATTTACAAGTTCATCAGACGGGCCTTTGCATCCAGACTAGGTTTCGGCACAAGAGAGTGTAACATATATCTGAGGCCCCCCATGAGGCTGGCATAGTCACATTTAGTGTACTGAAGCCTCGTTAAAATTGCAATACGTTTAAGTTGCATTACATTGCGAGGCCATAAAGCCAACGAGTTTGTAGCGGTCAATCGAGCACCGTAATGTAATGCAACTTGCACGATTTTTTTGCAAGTCTAAACTTACTTATCTGTAAGAGTAAATACAGTTAAAAAGGGTTCACAACTACCTTAATGATTATGAAAATAACAATTATCCCCTTGTTTGCTTAAGAAACGGAACCATACAAAATTTAAGGCTATAATTTAAAATTTTACTTCAATCTCTAGTTAGATTATATGAGATGGTGAAAGCTACAATGTATTTTTTTCACTGTGCTTTGTATAAAGGGTTAAAGTTGTTTGATTTTAATGGCTTTCACTCTTGCTTTTAGGAGTTATCCCGTACTCTAATTTTTGATAAAAACACCGGAGTGCAGACATGCCCTAGACGGAGTCGACAGATAGTAGAAGTGACCCATTTACTAGCAGAGTGGAAGTGATAAAACCAAGGTTTCTTCTACTTTTTCTTTTATTTTATTTTTAATGACATGACATCATGGTCCTAAACAATCAGATGTTCAAATATTGCAGTTGTGAGTGATGTGACAAAAACTCAAATCTGTAAGCATGTGACTTGATCAGGCAATAAAATTGCAAACTGACCAATTTATAATGTTGCTACTGTGTGATAGTTAGACCATCAGCAAAACATCACCATAAATTGACATTATAGCACTGAAGCCTAGCCCAAGTTATCTAATTCTACTAATTATTAGTGAAATAAAGTTTTTTTTTTAAATGTAAAAGTCCTGTTGCCAAGCAAGTAACTTGAATTAATCCATTAAATGAAAATCTTACAGCATAATATGTATCACTTTGCCTCAAAAGACTACTAAACACGAAATTGATGTTCGTGCGTCTAATATTCGACACTGCATAGTAAACCATTAAGGACTGACCTTGAGTTGTAATTAAAACTCCTTAGAACACCACATCAGGCCAGAACCTAGGCAAATGCGCAGAGTTCATGGTAGAAAACATAAATAGTAAGATTTGACGAAAAAATCGATTTCGTACAGAATTTCGAGACGTCTTTTTACTTGCGAATGTGGGGAAGCAAGTGGTGCTTTGCGCGGTACGGCTCAGTGGGATTGGGAATCAATATCTGGCACGCCCGCCCGGCGCCCGCGGGCACCCAGACACCCAGGCGCCACTATAACGATACGATCGACAAATTCACCCCAAACCACCCCATACTACACCCGTCACTATTTTGACACATTCAAGTCCCGCGCAAAACGTATTTATCCACACAACACGCACTAATAAAGCCCAATAATAATACTGTACTCACCTAGAGCTTATAAATTAATGCTGTTTTACAGTAAATATTAGAAACAGCTATAATTTCGTGAAATCACAAGACGTCGGGACTAGCCCTGCTTCAGCGCCATGAAAATTCACGTGACGCGGTGCTGCCACCTACAACGACTGGTACGGACAGCTGATTTACGTCAATTGTCTATGGCGGTTAAAGTTTTTGAGAAGTAAAAAAAATAAAAATACATCAAACTAAATTTTAAAAAGGCATTTTAAACATTGAAAGTTATTGAGCTGTATTACTGTGGTTAAGTATTTCTATTTCGTTATTAAAGCTGTAAAAATATATTTTTGTGATTTTTGACAGTGTCATTTTTATTTTTAGTTCTTTGATGTGGCAAAAATAAAATGATCGTTCATCCAGAAAGTTCACAATATTTGCTTAGTTTAATTATATTTGATTAATTTATTATTCTGAACTATTGCTTTAAATATCGCTATTTAATTTTAATTAGTATTAGCATTGATTGGTGGAGCAAATTGAAAAATCCTATAGATGAACGTTTCTAACGTTACTAGAGTATAAAAAGTGTTTGGGTAAGATTATATTGGAACATTTTCGTCACTGAGAAAAATACAACTGTTCATGATTTTAGTAAAAACAGAGAAATATTATTTTATTTTAGGAATACAATTTTCTGTTAACTTCTCTTTTAAAATCATGATTTAATTTACGGGAATTACCACGGGATTTTTTTAAAATCCCGAAATTTTAATTCAGCTGCTAGATCTAATGGTTTACGTGTGCGAAGCCGCGGGTAAAGTTTAAAATGCAAATGCACAATTATTCACGACAAATAAGGCAATACTTGCCTACTTGGGCAATACCAGGCCATACCAACCAAACCAATCTTAGCTGTCACTGTCAAGATTTGTTTGCCTCGATTACGGAACAAAATAAAAATGCGAATATTCGGCTTTCTTTCAAAGAAAGTTGGCGATCTTACAGTCAAATATTCAAATTTACCTGAATCTTACATAAAAAGAAGCTATGAACAGGTATAAAGACGTTACTCTATAAAAAATCGTAGTTTATTTTCGAACATAACCTATAAAAAAAAGAGTGCATTTTCAGGTGTATTGGAAGAATCCTGAAGGTTATCCTCAGTACCCGAAGGCTCAGATAGCCCGTAAGAAGTTCCGATTCACCACAAACCGCCCGTGGACCGGCCAGTTTCGTCTACAGAACGAACGCGATGTTCATAGAAAAAAAGTGTTTTTGGAACCTGTTGGCGAATGGAGTTTCTTCAGGTTAAACACTAATGCAACCTTAACTAAGTATCTAAATTATTAAGCTATTAAATCAAAGAGCACGGTCGTGAGGACGAAATATTTGTTATCAATCTGAATCTTTTTTTAGCACACTAAAGAAAGATATATTATGTTTCAGTTTTGTAATAAAGAGGCATTTTATAAGACCATAGAGTTAAGTAAATGTTATTTGTACCACCGAAACTAATATTCGTAACCTAAACCAAAACTGAAAACTTAATTTCAGTTTGATTAAAGTTCTTCTACTTCAATATGAAGATTCATAATTATTGTATAACATAAT
Organism: Choristoneura fumiferana; assembly: GCF_025370935.1. Lineage (NCBI taxonomy): Eukaryota > Metazoa > Arthropoda > Insecta > Lepidoptera > Tortricidae > Choristoneura > Choristoneura fumiferana. The sequence goes on from NC_133493.1 coordinate 12,964,466, forward strand.
AATTTATTTAGATAGGCTTCCGTTTTAGGTGACTTTTTAGTCTTTTAAAAGCTACAACAATCAGAGACAGTCAAAAGATTGCTATAGATCTAAATTATTTAACTGTCTAGTTGGATATCTGCATTCAGTTTTGAATTGTTAATATTCCAGGGGTGACCGAGTAGAGGTGCTGGTCGGGAAAGACAAAGGCAAGCAGGGCATTGTGACGCAAGTCATCCAGGAGAGGAACTGGGTCATCGTCGAGGGGCTCAACACACACCTGAGAACTGTAAGAGACTGAACAGTGTGACCAATCAACTAAAAGAATTTCCTTGCTCACCCTGACCTTACGATAGCTAAGCTTATGCAAAATATGCGTGTTCATGCAGTTCCTCCACCTCCACACTGTAAGAACACACACAAGTCACACAAACCCATCTATCACCATCACCACACTACACTGACGCGTTTCGAACTCAACCAGAGCTCGTCTTCAGAGTTTCACAACCGTACACCATGCTACCAGTTGTTAGACTAACGAACCACAACCACCGTTTTAATTTGTCACTGTAACTCCCCAAGTACCCACATATGTTTTATGAAACAAAACAAAACTACCCACAAATTATTAATATTTTTTTTTTTCAGTGTGACCTGTTTTTTTTTCAAAGAATCTACCAAAAGTGTAATCTAAAATCTACCAAAATCTATGCTTACAGCTTAGTAAAAGAAAGGAGAGCTAATTTTTGTTATTTAATGGAACTGGGAATTCACGGTTCTAGCCATACAAACTCAGTACCGAGAGCAAACCCTACACAACATTTATTGATATAAAAAACACACTACATCACAACAAAGACACAGTATAAACATAAATAGAAGAAGAGAGAAAAATTAGAGACATTGTGCTGTAGTGTGATGCCAAAAGGACTCAGCTCAGGATGTGCTCAGAATAATAATATTGTTATTGCAGGTAGGCAAGGACAAGTCATTTCCAGGGGTGACCATTCGGTCGGAGGCGCCCCTCTTGGTCACTACGGGCGTGAAGCTTGTTGATCCGGAGACCCTAAAGCCCACAGAGGTCGAGTGGAGGTACACTGAGGAGGGGGAGAAGGTAATCAAAGCGGGTAGCGGTATACTAAAAATGGCTTTATTTGTATGACGTCAAAGTTGAAAATTGACTGAAGGCACGCCCATCTGTCAAGTGTTAACTCGAATTAATCAAACTGTACCACTCTTGAAGTTTGTTTAAGTCTCTGTGTATGTACCTCTTTCTGTACTGCTTGTTATGTGTTGGTGTGCAATAAAGAGCTATTGTATTGTATTGTATTGTAAAAGTTTCTTATCTTCATATTTTTTTTATATATTTAAAAAACTCTTTCACAACTCGGTTTCTCAAAGTTCTCAAACAATAATATTGTTGCATCCCTAACAACAATAGAGGGATATTTTTCTTCGTAGGGGTGGGAAGGGGGTATTCTTGACTTCATGGCTAAATGGGTATTTTTTTTTATTCTGTATTATTTGTGTTCAGGTGCGAGTGTCTTCCGCTAGCAGCCGCATCATCCCCATCCCGAAGGTGGCAGACGAAACCGTCGACTATAAGGCCAAAGAACTGTATCTGGAAAACCAGGAGAAAGATACCAAAGCTGATGCCGTCACTAAGGTATAGAATCTTACTGCATAGACAAAAGCATTTTGAAAGAGATTATATAACGAAAATACAAACTGAGACATGGATGCACAGAAAAACCAGAAAAATAAGACCAGCGCTGGGAATCGAACCCAGGTCCTCGGCATTCCGTGCCGTGTGCTATACCGCTACACCGCCGCTGGACAACGATACAGACACGAATTTCTCCTAAGAAGAAGTTTCTCGATGAGGGCTATACGGCATAGATGTCGCTAGAGTCGCTGCTTAAGTGGCTAAATAAGAAACAACACAAGCTGAGATATGAGGTGCATAGGAGAAATTCGTGTCTGTATCGTTGTCCAGCGGTGGTGTAGCGGTATAGCACACGGCACGGAATGCCGAGGTCCTGGGTTCGATTCCCAGCGCTGGTCTTATTTTTCTGGTTTTTCTGTGCATCTATATTTCAGTTTGTATTTTCGATATAGTATCGGTATTGACGACGAATGAACTATCGATAGTATAGTATCGGTACTATCCATAGTAAAGCTTTTCAATAACATAATCTATCCATAGTATTGATCGTTACCATTTGCCATCCAGTCAAATAAAAAAGAAAAGAAAAAAAGTATCGATTGCAACTACACGTTGATCTGCATTCAAATAATTTGGTTTTTATAAATAGCTGAACTTGCCCATATTGCAAATAAGTTTAAAATATTGTGTTATATTGTATTGCATAACACATGAAAATAACAGAACACAGTATAATCACTGAATAACTAGATAAAAAATACTTTTCTGCCATTCAGCTTTATATTCTGCAATCTTGCTTATATAATTATGCCGATAGTATTGAAATATAGATCATTATCACCCGTTTACCTTTACTTGCCCGAATTTCACTTGCCATACCAACGTTTGCCATAAAATATATAGAACGGTGCTGTTTTTAGGATTTTTCTGAATGTCATCATATAGAATGCAGTAGGTTAGGTTAGGTTAGTTTAATATCAACTCTGAAGAAATTAATATTTCAGAAATAAATTACTTTATGGCAAATGAAAATTCTAGAAAACGATACATTCGGGCATATGAAATTCGGGCAAACGATAGAGAACCCATTATCACCATCGATAATGTCGTATGTTTTCGTAATTTTCTGTTCAATACTATCAATAGTATTGGACGAAAAGAGACATCGATAGTGTATCGATAATACCGATGGGCCTATCCATATTATATGGCCTTTTACCAATTAAAACTATCGATTGCAAACTATCGATTTTTCGGCAACACTAAGGGACGGTACGATATGAATTTCGTAGTAGCCCCCCAAGGTGCCACCAGCACTAGCGCTGCCTACTCAATGCACGACATAGAGAGTCACCATCATCATATTGCTGTAGGACGTCCAGTGTTTGACGTAACCTCCCCCCATTGCGTTGGAGCGCCGCCGTAAGACTTGTCCCTCTCTCCCGTAGGCGCCGTAGAAACCGGCTGAGGGATGATGCCAGAAGATGGGCAGCAGCGTCTTCTTGGCTACCTTTACATCCTAATAGAACGATTACGAATCTCACGTTACTAACGCCATCTAGGGATATTTCGCCACGGCTGCGGGCCCTATTTAAGTTAGGCAATAGAGCATATTAGGCAAAGCTCTGTGCAGGGGGCGACACTAGCGCAAACCTATGACAATATTAGTTCTCATTATAATTTGTCGCCATGACGGGTCATGACTAAAGAGTATTAGTACCTATAGAAATATTTATTAGTAACAAAATAACATGATATTTACATCGATAGTAACGAGAGAGCTATAATTCCAAAAGATTAATTAAAATAATATGGTATTATGGCATTTAAGATACTCAAAAAACTGTTTACGGTTTTATGATAGTGCTGCACTCTGGCGGCAAAACAATACGGTATTTGACAACTCCTGATTTTGCCATATCTTAATATTATTATGAAAATATAGATATACAGATAGTGTTTAGCGAAATTTAAATCGGTTGAAAATTGGATTTATATTGATTTTTTGAAAAATCTGTATACCTGTCTCTTTCTCAAACGCTTTTCTCTATATAGCAAGTATGGCGGTACTGGCGTGTGACGTCACATGCCAGTTTGTCTTTCTCTGTCTAATCTTGAATTTCAAACCTTTATAACTTTGTTATAAACTGCACTTGTTATACACTGCTGCTTTATGTCAGGATCAGCGAGCAAGATGGTGGCAGCAATCCGGTGGAATTTATCCCCTACCAGTGGTGGTTGTGTACAGATCTATTGAATAATGTTTTGCCATCGTGTTTTGTCGTATATTTCGTATTTATTTATGTTGCTTTCTCAATAAGCTTCAGTAAACTTTAGTAAGCTAGTTGAGATAGCGTTACTTTGCGGAGGTCCATATCAATGAACTAAAAGGATGTGATAGATAGGTTTGTGTGGTTTGTGTGATTTGTGTGTGTTCTTACAGTGTGGAGGTGGAGGAACTGCATGAACACGCATATTTTGCATAAGCTTAGCTATCGTAGGGTCGCGGGTGAGCAAGGAAATTCTTTTTGTTCATTTAAAACATTATTCATTACTTAGGAGCAAAGAAATCGAGCCACCCTTGCAGTTTTTACGTTGATTTTTATATTTTTATGTCGTAAGTTTTCTTTCTTTAATCCCAAGTACAGTAATAATAATCATCATCATCATCCCAGCCTATATACGTCCCACTGCTGGGCACAGGTCTCCTCTCAGAACAAGAGGGCTTGGGCCATAGTTCCCACGCGGGCTCAGTGCGGATTGGGAACTTCACACACCATTGAATTGCTTCGCAGGTTTGTGCAGGTTTCCTCGCGATGTTTTCCTTCACCGCAAAGCTCGTAGTAAATTTCAAATGTAATTCCGCACAAGAATTTCGAAAAACTCAGAGGTGCGAGCCGGGGTTTGAACCCACGACCCTCCGCTTGAGAGGCGATAGGTCAAACCACTAGGCCACCACGGCTTCACAGTAAGAATAATAATAATTTATTCAAAAACCTCGGTTTTCATCATTTTTAACTAAGAGCTAAAACATACTGTACGAGAAATATTAACAACAAGTGACTGAACTAGGATACTCTGTATTTTAGGCAAAAATTCTAACATATTTAAATCTAATTTAACCAAATTACTAAAGGATCCTAATATAAAAAATTAAACAATGTTAATATTGTCAGTTTTCTTAATAGTATTATGATTAAATTTTTATTATTTATGCATAAATTCATTAAAATCTGTAACATGGTTATGTACGAGGAAAAAGGGAAGAATGGCTCGTTTAAAGATATTAGATAGTTATTTTACAACATATGAAGGGTCCACAGAAAGAACGTGTCTAGTCCCCTAAGCAACTTTTTGAGTTATAGCGGTTTGAAAGTTAGTCATCACGAACAATTACTATGGTTACCATTTCTTTAAAAGTGAAATATATATCATAACATGAAATATATAGCCGTACACTACGTTTTCCCGTCCGTGGTCTCCATTCGAGGACGTCTGCTCAACCGTTCATCGGCCCTGCGATATATATATATACACATATATTGCTTTCAGATATCCTTAATTCAACGGTAAGTCGTAGTACTTTGCAACTTCTACATTTTGAGATTAAAATCTCAATTTAAGAAAAAGGTGACTAGACATGTTCCTTCCGTGGACCCTTCATATGTTACACAGCCTATGTTGCAGTCTATATTACAACTTATGTTATGACCTATGTTACGTTGTTTGCAGATCACGTTCGAAGCTAAACTCAGCACCTTCGAAATGGATGTCATGGAATCCATGGGGATAAAAGAAGACAGAGTACCAGCTAAATCGTATTGGTACTGAATGTAGATAAATTATTTGTAGTTCATAAACATAAATAATATAATAGTTATAACGTTAAGGTGATTTTATTTTCAAACACAAGAAAAGATGGAGGATGACGCGTTTCAGAACTTTTAAACTCTCATCATCATCATCATCATCAGCCCGAAGACGTCCACTGCTGGACAAAGGCCTCCCCCTTAGAACGCCACAATGAACGACAACTCGCCACTTGCATCCACCGGTTTCCCGCTACTCTCACGATGTCGTCAGTCCACCTGGTGGGAGGCCTGCCAACGCTATGTCTTCGGGTTCGTGGTCGCCACTCGAGGACTTTTCTCCCCAACGGTTATCTTCGGATAGGATTTTTACTGAGGATAGGATTTTTATATTGTTTTTCTAGAATTTGACTTTAAAACCGATTGACAGCGGTTTGGCACCTCCACCACTTGTGGGGACTGTAACTTAGTAAGAGCTTAGGTACTGGGGATCAACGCGCGTGACTTTAAACTGTTAAGAAATAACAAGGCTAATGTTCCGCTGATTCAGATTTATTGTAGAATTCAAAAATACATTTACATAGAATGGCACCAGCCGCTTAGGCTATCGGGAGCAATCTGCGCTCCCGGCATGTATACCGCTGTCAATCGGTTTTAAAGTCAAATTCTAGAAAAACAATATAAAAATCCTATCCTTTTATACAAAACTAGGTTAATCTAACCTGCCAGGTGGTCAGTTTTACCACCTGCCAGCGGTATACAGCCTAGTTCCTACAGTACCTAGAAAAATATTTTCAAGGGTTTTGTAGTCGGTTCCATTTTTCGTTATTTTTTGATTTTTTTGGAGTCGGCTTTTTTGTGTATATTCGGTAGGTCTGAGAATAGGATGTAAACTACTTTTAATACTTCTACGCGGACGGAGTCGCGAGCAACAGCTAGTTTCCTTATAAAGATTCAAAGCGTCTCGACACCAAATGTGGCCAAGTCGTATTCGGTGCCTGACTCCTATATTTGTATACTTTCGGGCTTTCGGTTTGTGACTGGACCCGTCACGAGCCAGGGAACGTGCGGCTACAACACTGCGCCAGGCTGGCGCCACCGTCGCCGCCGCCCGCGTCCCGCCGGGAGCCGAGTCCGTGCGGCAGCCGCGGTGCGATCGACCTCGCGCAGTGGTAGCGTGGCCAGAATATCCGTCCCTCTAGTTCCTCCCAAACACTGATACAGATGAGACTACAATGCAGTAGGGTCCTTTTTTTAAGTATCCGCTTCCGCATACGAGGGGTTAAAGTAGGTATATGCTTATTATTAGGTAGGTAGGTAGGTACTTACATCTTAATCATGTTTTGATTTGACCGATTAGAGGTCGAGTAAGTAGGTAGTTGTGACGTCACACTGTTTGCCAACTTTATCACTATGAGATACTGGACAATAATATGATAACAGTCCCGTGGGGGTAATTACAACTTTTTGTAGTTTTAATAATCCTTGCTGATATTTATTTAGTTAGTTTAGCCAGTGGTTTGAAATCACGAAATAAAGATTGAAATGAAGACATAAGTGCCTATCTACCTACTACAAGTCTAGCATCTCTTTGAAATCTAGTATAGTCTTAAACTCCATAACTACCTATCATCATCATCATCATCATCATCATCTCAGCCTATATACGTCCAACTAGGTACCTATGTAATGTTTGAAATGGGATAATTAGTAGCTTCCATTTGATAATCATATTTATTATCAATTAAAAAAGAAATCCCCTCTCTACCTACTTTTTTTTTCGGGGATGCAGTTTTGATGTCCTACTTGATATTATTATAAATGTGAAAGTTTGTACCTACATACGCTCGAAAAACAAAAACGTAGCCTTCCTTCTGCCAGTTGGGTAAAAAAGGAGGACGTTCGCAATTCGTCGGAATATTTTCTGTATGCGCTTCTTTTGTTTTTGAAATCCTGACCTAGGAATATCATCAATTTTATCAAATGATTATCAAGTAACTTTCTTATTATCAACTGCATTTTGTTGCTAAGTTATTCTACGCGCACTGTAATTATACTTTACTGATTATTGCTCCTCTTGATTTTAATTTTAAACTAAAAGGAATAAGGCAGAAAATCGTTATATAATTCTGATAAACAATGCAAGCTTTAAATTAATATTTTGAGGATTATCCAATCAATAGATACCTAACCTGTAAATGGGTAACGTGACATGTACCTACCTTGTTTTTTTTTAGATAGATAGATAAAACGTTTATTTGTTACTGCAAACACACACAATCAAAATTACATAAATTAGAGAAAAAGAACAGTCCTAACTTAAAAGTAAACAATTTGCAATACGGTATTTGACTATTTTATATATGTTTTATAAATTAAAACTACACAATGCCTGTTATCGAATAGAAAAACAATTTTAAGCTACTTTTACAAATAACAAAGTTATAAAGGTTTGAAATTCAAGATTAGACAGAGAAAGACATTCTGGCATGTGACGTCACACGCCAGTACCGCCATACTTGCTGCATAGAGAAAAGCGTTTGAGAAAGAGACAGGTATAAAGATTTTTCTAAAAATCACTATAAATCCAATTTTCAACCGATTTAAATTTTCTCTTCGCTAAACACTATCTGTATCTATATTTTCATAATAAATATTAAGATATGGCAAAATCAGGAGTTGTCAAATGTCGTATTGTTTGTGTGCGCTGCAGTAGTGCAAAAGGGCCATGGCTCAGTGGTCAACATTTTTTTTCCTATGTATCTCTGTTTTCTGTAGGTACTTACTGCCAAGGCTGGCCTTAGCCATCTAGGGCCCCGGGCAAGTCCTTTGGCACCCTTTTGGATACGACAAGTGACAAAAATGTCAGTCCTAGTTTGTACCTACATACCTCTTCTTCTTCTTCCCATTCCTCTCCTATCGGAGGTTGGACAACATGACGATTTTGATCAAGCTTAACATAATCTATCTATCTATCTCTCATAACTTTAAACCTAATAAGTACCTATGTGTCTGTGGCGATTAAAATAGGGAAAAAACTTGATTGCAGCAAAACTTAACTTTTGCAGGTGGTAGGACCTTGTGCAAGGTCCGCCCGGATTGCTACCACCATCTTGCTCGCTAATCCTGCCGTGAAGCAGCAGTGCTTGCACTGTTGTGTTTCGGCGTGGAGAGTAAGACAGCCGGTGAAATAACTGGCACTTGAGGTATCCCATCTTAGGCCTCTAGGTTGGCAACGCATCTGCAATACCCCTGGTGTTGCAGATGTTTATGGGCGGTGGTGATCTCTTAGCATCAGGAGACCTACATGCTCGTTTGCCATCCAGTCAAATAAAAAACTAGTGCTCTAAATCAAGAGTGACCTTTTCGTCCTTCCGTCACAGTAACCAAATGCTCGTATCGTTATCAAACGTCTTTATTTACCAATAATCAGGAGTTATCAGTTCTCGGCACGCATCTGCGTCGTGATAGTCACCACCGTATCATGAATTGGAAAGTTTTAATTGGCGATTGCGGTAATCTTAATTTATTGGATTAATGTGTCGCTGTGTAAAGTGTTTTGAATTTTTTTCTCCTGTCGCAAATTATTTTTTTCCGATAGGTACTAAAACTAAGCCGTGGCGGCCGAGTGGTTTGACCTATGGCCTCTCAAGCAGAGGATCGTGGGTTCAAACCCCGGCTCGCACCTCTGAGTTTTTCTGAATTCATGTGCGAAATTACATTTGAAATTTACCACGAGCTTTACGGTGAAGGAAAATATCGTGAGGAAACCTGCACAAACCTGCGAAGCAATTCCAATGGTGTGTGTGAAGTTCCCAATCAGCACTGGGCCCGCGTGATAACTACGGCCCAAGCCCTCTTATTCTGAGAGGAGGCCTGTGCCCAGCAGTGGAACGTATATAGGCTGGGATTAGGTACTAAAAATACGGATGAAAAAGTCAGACCCGCGCACTTACAGGTTCAATTAGGGCGAGTTACTTACAAAGCAAGATGCCCAAAGCGGAGCGGAGCAGGCAAGTGACGCGGAGAGGAGTTTTTTTTTAAAGTCTATGTAGAAAAAAACATCCACAGCCTTTGCTCGTTCAGCAGTGGTGTATTGGCGGAGCTTCTCCACTTCCCCGCTCGCGCTCGTTTCTCCGCCCGGCTTACCCGCTCCTCTCCCTTGTTTCGCGTTCACCTACATTGTATTCTGTTCAACCCAAGTTGGTAGCAGTGGCGTAGCTAGGTAACCTAGGGCCCTGGGGCAAATAAAAAAATGGGGCCCACTGCTATCAAAACTGGTAAGGTTTTTTGAAGTAAAATCATTATATATACAAATACTTTAAAAATGCTAAGCAACTTTATCATCAGCTATAAAGCAGAATTTCGAGGGCCCCCTGAGCTTGAGGGCCCTGGGGCACTGCCCCGCCTAGCCCCTTGGTAGCTACGCCACGGTTGGTAGGTACTTAATTCTGTCCCTACCAACCCTCCAGCCACTTGGCGACGCATTTGAATTAAGGTTAATTTAGGCCAAAACTTGAAACGATTGTAAATCGTTATGTAAGAAGCAATTTAGTTATTTACACTAACGGTAGAGACATGGTGCATGTCACGCACGCAAGCAACAAGAAGGTCTACTCTAAACTCTATTAAATAATGCAAATACTATTTAGTTAATAAATGAAGTAGGTATAAACAATTACTTTGCTCACCAGCGAACTTATGATAGACCATACGCAACAGATGTGTGTTCGTCCAGCCACCGTCTCAACGCTGGAAGAACACACACACAAATCACACAACTCCAACTCACCACCAACACACTACGCTGACGCGTTTGGAACTCAACCAGAGTGCATAGTCACATCGAGTTCATTTCTATTAGTACAGTTAAAAATCCTTAAAAATCAAAGTACCTCAGTCTTGACTTGTCTGCGAGGATTGGGATACATTGTTGGTATTCGTAAGTAGGTACAAGATAACAATTTTAATTTAATTCTGTATTTACTTTGAACTTTAGAATATGAATATATGTAAAAACTTAGTCAGTAGTACTCGTTTTACAATAGCTTGCCTTTTCCAAGCTCTCCGATTGCATGACAAAGTACAAGCTTATTATTAGCGATTTTAAATTCATACTATTAGCTTGTACTTTATTATGCAATTGCTCTGATCATGAAGTTGTTAGAACCTAGATTTGAAGAAATCATCATCATCATCATCATTGTCAGCCGGAAGACGTCCACTGCTGCACAAAGGACCTTAGAACGACACAATGAACGACAACTCGCCACTCGCATCCACCAGTTGCCCGTAACTCTCACGATGTCGTCAGTCCATCTAGTGTGAGGCCTGCCAACGCTTCGTCTTCCTGTTCGTGGTCAAAACTCGAGGACCTTTCTCCCCCAACGGTTATGTTCTTCGAGCAATGAGCCCCCTTGCCACTTCAACTAGCATATTCTTCGAGGTATGTCGATGACTTTTTTGTTCTTCGGCGACTCGTAGGTATTCCGGATTCTGTCGCGCAAAGAAATATCCGGATACAACTCGTAGAAAATATCTAAATATCTTCTAAGCACGTGTTGTGACTCACCGAATTTATTATTAGTCATATCAAATAAAAATAATAAATGAGTAGGTAATTGAGTTTACAGAAGTAATCATCTATTATAATCGTAATAGATATGCAGATAACAATTCCGAGTAGGTAAGTAAATTTAATTAATGGTAGGTATATTGTAGATTCTTCAAATTTTACATTAATTGCGGCAGAAATAATGCAAAGAAAAACACGTTCGATAAAAACATTTGCAAAATATTTACATTTTTCAGTTTTGCAAATTTTTTTTATTTTATATTATCGACTTAAAACATGTCATGTCAATGTTGGGTTTAAAAAAACTCATATATAACGTTTGACTTTCACGGGTTGCTTTTAGGATAAATATCTAAGTACATATTTTTTTTTGATTGCGTTGACATAGAACTTAAATATTTTCACAGCTTCAACAGGTAGAAGATTTGAGTATTTGCTATTGATTTCAGCTTGACACCTCCACGCGTTGCACGTTCACATGGGCAAGGCCATATAGCACGGAGAACAGATGACTGTTGGGGCCGAAAATTTCTCGAAAGGAGACCGCGGAAGCGAATGGAATGGAAGCGCGGCGTTGATAGGACCAACGAGATGGACGGATGACCTGGTTAAAGCCGCGGTTTCATGGTGAATGCAGACCGCTTCTAACCGAAGCAACTGGAGGTCTATAAGAGAGGCCTATGCCCAGCAGAGGTGTCCACGCGTTCATCAAAAAATGGGTTTTGATAGCTGCACAACAAATTCCGTTTTCCCCCTTACAAAAAAAATTCAACAAAAATTAAACCTATTTAAGTATAAGCCGTAGTAGAGTTTGTAAGGACCCAGTTCTCTCGAACGCTCCTTTTTGCCATTGTAATAAATACTTAGTTGCGCGCGTATTATGGTAATTCATGGATTACTTAAACGACATATTACTTTATATACTCGTACGAACTTGAGTTTCATCACGTAAGCAATACATTATTATGACGATAAGGCCCGGCGCCCACTATCGGCTCGGCATGGCTAGGAATCCTTCGGCATACCTACGCGCGGACTGATGGCATAATTACCGAGGAGTTCTCAGGGATGCCGAGGTCTGATTAGGAATGCCGAAGAGTTTTCAGAGATGGCGAGGTCTGCTTAGGAATGCCGAGGAGTTTTCAGGGATGCCGAGGTCTGCTTAGGAATGCCAAGGAGTTTTCAAGGATGATGAGGTCTGCTTAGGAATGCCGAGGAGTTTTCAGGGGTGATGAGGTCTGCTTAGGAATGCCGAGGAGTTTTCAGGGATGATGAGGTCTGCTTAGGAATACCGAGGAGTTATCAGGGAGGCTGAGGTCTGCTTAGGTGTACCAAGGAGTTTTCAGGGACGACGAGGTCTGCTTAGGAATGTCGAGGAGTTTTCAGGGATGACTAGGTCTGCTTAGGAATGCCGAGGTCCACCACAGCGGACATGATTCAAGACTATCTTTTTGTATTATTTTGAATCTAGAATTTTTTGGACTATAAGGTAGCGACGAGGGTTGAATCATGAACTTTATTCAATTTTTGTCAATTTAAGGGGTAGGTACGTTGCTTTAAAACGACAAAGTACAAAAGTATGCAGCTACTTTTAATGCTGACCGTACCTAATATTCATTATTAATATTTTTTTATATAAATAAAAGCTTGTTACAAACTTATTTATTAGTTTCACCTGTCCCGTTGTCTGTCAGTCTGTAGTAAAATCTCGCAAGTTAAATTTGACCAACTTTCAGTAGTCAGATTGACTTGAAATTTGGTATTATTATGTAAATTTCGTGACCATACAATAATCTGGTAGTGACATCCTGGTAGTCCGGCATTGATCGTCTCTGCAGGGCGGAATTCTTCAACGGTTTATGGCATCGACTTGGAATTCGGTACGGAAATGTAATTTGGATGACAATGCACGTACAGTCATGAGTCAACAAAAAGTACGTCTGCCAAAAAGCTTGTATTAATAATGAATGAAACAAAAACATTTTTTTTTTTTTATTTTTTTTGTTCTTAGCTGTACAAACTTAATTAATCGCGTGGTAAAGTTTGGAACTAACTGAATTGCATATCAACTTTCGTCAATCGTTAGACAGTGGCGCCGCTACCAACAGCAAATACAGCTTTGTATTTTTACACTGCTTTGTTGATACTGGCCGTAATCACTGCACAAACTTATCTTGCGTGTAAAGCGTCCGGACACGTACTTTATTTGTAATGTTGTAAGAGCTATTTTGTATTGCGTTATCAGAATTTACACATAATGTGGGTGGTTTGCTGCAGTTTATTGTATTTACGTTTTTTTGAAACACTTCTTTGCTAAGTCTCGGTTTGGGTAGACGTGTATTTATTATTTTGTGAAAAATGAAGGTGTTAGTAAATATAGTGGTGTTGTGCCTTTATGTAGGCTTGACTATGTCTACCACAGTAAGTACCTACCGCATTTTAAATACTATTGTAATAAAAAAAATCATGCCTAAGTGTTTACATATTGTTTTTTTAACAAAAATATCTGTATGAATTCAATTAAATACTACAGATATTTCAATAAATGTACCTACTTGCCACAGTAAATTAAGTTAAAAAGTAAGTTATTTTAATACTTTTCTAAACCTTTTTAGTTATTTGGCATGTAATTTTAATTGTTAAAAATTATGTACCGAAATCCATTTAGATACCTAACTAGGTACACACATATTTTTAAAAATTGTGGGTAGGTTTTTTTATTTAAATAAAGAATGAAAGAAAGAAGACATTTATTCACATTCACAAAGACACACATATACAAAAAAATCAAAAAAAAAAAAAACAATAAACCGCAAAGAAATAAAACTAAAAAGAAATACATAAATACACGATTTTGTGTGAATAAGTACTTTTAGAAATTTATTCATTTATTCATTGTAATGTCATGTTACATGTGTTACAATATTATTACAAGTAAATCTATGACGCCCTGTCAGGGCATACAACAATGCAAGTAGATCGTATATACCTAGTGCCATCCACGAAGACGCGTGATTTTGTCAAAATTAGTCATTAATTACATTGTAATTAGAACCACGGCACGCATCATCGTGAACGACTACCTATAACGGCCCACACCCAAAATCAAAACAATTAGTAAAACTAATTAAATCGATAAAACAATGTCAATGAGCATGCCAATCAAGGATTCGGACAATTATAAGTATAGAATATTACATTAAAGATTATGTTGCTACTCTAGTTATTCAAACATTGTAATTTATAATAGTCTCGTCATTTAAGAAATTATCCACCGAGTAGTAACCTTTCTCTATTAGTAAGGCCTTTAATTTTTTGAACAAATGATCAGCGGGCTGCTGCTTGATTGAGTCTGGAATTCTGTTGTTGATCAATATACATTTATAATAAGGGCCTTACTTTGAATGTGGTGTTTTTTTATCAGATAACTAGACACACGTGTACATATTCGATTCTAATATGTACACGTGTATCTAGTTGTACTATTATCTATTCTGTGGTTGTAGTGAAGTTTTGAAAAATAAAAATAAAAATATTCGTAATTTTTAAATGATGTATACTCCCGCACTATTCCAGGCAACAATTTTTTTTATGGGCACATAAATATTGTGTAAGTATGTAGGTACGTATAGGTATTTTTTTAAATTTCTAGTAAGTACTCATAATTAATTTATGCGTAATTTTATACTAGTTAATCTAACATTTATTAGTTAATAATCTCAAAAGACCTCATGGTCCTTTGAATTCAAAACAATGAAATTACTATTTGAAAATGGCAAAATTTTGTTTTGGGTACCTTACTATATATTTTTTTTTAATTACCTCGGCGTTTTTTTTTTATTATAGATTTAGACCACTAATTAATTAAATAAATATGCAAACCGGTAAACAACTATAAATGAAAAGTAAAGAAACTAACGGAAATTTACTGTATAAATACAAAAACCTTGATAATACTTAGGCTAGTGACCGTATCACGCCTTTGCTGCATGCATCTATTCCGTTATAAGTAAAGCTGCACTCAAACGACAATATACACCGTGTTAATTTTTTTGGTTCGGCAGGTAGACAGCGCTGATCATTGATATATTATAGGTACCTAACCTGACAGTTAACTTTTTCATGAAATTAAAAAAAAAATTTTGAGTATAATTTTTTTTTCGTGCATATATAGCTTTACAGTCATAATAGTTAAACAAACACACTTGACAAACTGTTAAGTGACACTGATTTAACATAAGAGAGACATAAAAAAAAACCACATGTCTAACTTTCTTTTGCTGTAGGTAAATATGTGTGAATTAAAAACAGATTAGTTATGGACTTTGAATAATCGTCACATATTAGATAATTGTTTTACTGCGAATAATGAATTATCTTAACTCTTGATTATCTTTTAAACTTCATTTGACCTGTAAAATTGTCCCCTTAAAGTTAACGAAAGTCAAAAACAACACGGCATAGAAGAAATGTCACTCATTGGTTTGGTCTTTATTTTTTACTCTGTTACGACTAGCTGCATATAAATAGAAGCTCAATACATAATGGACATAAAGGGTTCCTAATTCCTTCTTTGTAAGGAAACAATTATACATTGAGCTCCGATTGGGAGCACGGTTGGTGATAAGAAAGACCTGTAAACGATGGTGGGGAAAGGTGAACGCATGCTAAGTCACGTAGGTACACGGTTTTTGTTCTTTTGTGTCTGTTTGAGTTGGTAGTTATAATTTTGTTTTGTTGTATTTAATTCTTTGTTTACAAAGGATTAAAAAGGTTTCATTATTTTGTATTATGGTTGATGAAAATCATAAAAAATGTATGGTCTTTTTCGCATTTTTTTAAAGTAATTCTTTGATAACTTTAAGTAGGTATAACAATTTGTTAGAAAATATTTTACCGTTAAGGTAAATTTAATTGGACTCGTTAATATTTTGCTGTGCATTTTGGCCAGTACCTACCTACCTAACACTGTTCTTACCCCCACTGTTCAGAACAAATTAATAAACTATTGTTGTTACTTTTGTTAAGTGTGTATTTATTTTTAAATAGCTCCAACGAATTGTATTGAATCGCAAATATCACCAATTTTTATAAACGAGAGACCCTTTCCTTTACTGTACCTACCTACTAACCTTATGGTAAACTAGGTATCTATTATGGTATATACAGGATGGCCTATTTATATCGGTCAGTATGGGAAAGTCTGAAACTATACGACATACGAAAATTTCTTCTTAGAAACCATGACATCGATTTTAATTACAAGAAAAACTGCATTCATGCATTTAAAAAAAACCTGTACTCAGCTCGGGAATTGAACCCGGTTGTTTTGAAAAAAAAAACTTCGGACACCTACTAAAATAAATTAAAGTAGGTATGTGAAAACAATGCATTTTATTCATTTTAGACATAATGTTTCATGGACACATTTACTTCTTAAGACGTACACAATCGATATCTAAAAAGAAATAGTGTAAGTTTTTTTTTCGAAACAACGGGTTCGATTTCCGAGCTGAGTACAGCTTTAAATGCATGAATGCAGTTTTTCTTGTTATTAAAATCGATGTCATGGTTCCTAAGAAGAAATTGTCGTATGTCGTATAGTTTCAGACTTTCACATACTGACCGATATAAATGGGCCACCCTGTATAATATAAACTCCCTGTATTCTACACTTTTGATGAGTTCCTTACAATACAATACAATAACTCTTTATTGCACACCAATACAGTAAACAGTACAGAGAAAACAAGTATATACATAGAGATTTTCCTTAAATTTCAGCCAACGGCTATTATTTACTGAAATTATTTAATTAATTAGTTCTTAGAATATATTAGACTATTTAACAAAATGACATGTAATAATGATATTACCAATAAAAGAGTATAATTATGAGTATAATTATGAGTATGAGTATAATAATCAGGGAAGCACTTGAAAAACATTTGAACCAACTTAATAGTTAGAAGTAGGTAGTGTACATATAGGTATAGTATAGGTTCTACTCGATTTTACTCACGCATTAAGTGTGGGAAACAAACAGGCTTACAAACTTTCTAGTGAGATATAATTTTTTATATTCACCTATGTAGTTAGTCAAATAATTCGTCAGTTCTTTAAATCAGAATATCAAATGTGATTTTCCATCATGAAAACATAACCCTCTTTCGGGCTGTCGGGTAAAAAACACAATGGCGATTGCATAAATCAGTATGAGCGATAATTATTGCTCCCAGAGATAATCTTTTAGATGAACAGTTCTTTGTAATAACATAGGTACCTACGATCAATGTAAGGATCTTACGACATACTTAAGTAATTGATTTCATCTCTGGCCTACGGTCTATATACTTCCGGCTGCTGGGCACAGGCCTTCTTACAGACCGAGAGGGATTGGACTAAAGCTTGATGGTCCCCTCGTGGTAAATATCTAATATATTTTCACTACATGAACTTCGAAGAGTTCCTGAGACTAGAAAAAATATATTTTATACCTTATCTAGGCTATCTCAAGCAAACCCAGCATTTATAGTTTTCCATGATATACTAACTATACTATCATCATTTTTTTAAACTAATAGTTGTATGAAATAAACAAAGTTTGGAAAGAGGGCAGGCTCCGTCTTCGCAAGAAAAAATAAATAAATTAGGTACATTACACTGAAAGTAGCGTTAAAAACAAAACTTGCAAATCAGTTAATTGATTTTTCAAAACTTGTTTAATTTTAAACAGAATAACCTGATTAATTTTCAATACACTGCGAAAAATCATTTTTTAATTGCTTTGAAATAATAACCAGGCAATTGAGTTGATTGAGTGACGTTACAGTCAGTATAAGGCTGCGGCTACACTGAGGCGGAGGCGAGCGGAGCGGAGAGGAGACGTGTAGGAATCGACCAATCCCTCCACGTCTGATGATAATGAGGCAGAGACGAGATGTCGATACTAGTGATGTAACGAATGCTACCAACATTCGCGAATGCGAATATTCAGTTTATCGTTCTGGCGCCAAATTGTCTATGGCAGTCTCGTTCGAACGAAGTGCGTTCCGTTTGTATTTTATTCCGAGAATTACCGAGTTTATACGAACGCGTCGCGAAGTAAATAAATAAGTACTTAATACCAAATGATTAAGTGAATACTGATAATGTGATTACAAGGTTGTGATTTCTTTTGTATAAAAAACATAAGAAATGAATGTATTTTGATTTTAATAACCTACCTACTATTATTTAATAATTGTATTTTTTTTTCTGAAATTCATATTCGCAAAACATTCGCAGAAATTTTGCGAATGCGAATATGCAAAAATATGCGAATATTCGCGAATGCGAATGCGAATATTCGTTACATCACTAGTCGATACCACTAATATGATTGGTCGACCCCAACACGTCTCCTTCCCCCTCCGCTCGTCTTTGCCTTACCAATACAAAACCAATAGCGTAATAAATAACATTTTGACAGCACAGAAAATAACTCATGTCAATTTGTAAATCGATATTTTTAAATAAACTAAGTACTATTTTGATCCGGATTACTAGTATCGTGGTGGCCTAGTGGTTTGACCTATCGCCTCTCAAACAGAGGGTCGTGGGTTCAAACCCCGGCTCGCACCTCTGAGTTTTTCGAAATTCATTTGCGGAATTACATTTGAAATTTACCACGAGCTTTGCGGTGAAGGAAAACATCGTGAGGAAACCTGCACAAACCTGCGAAGCAATTCAATGGTGCGTGTGAAGTTCCCAATCCGCACTGGGCCCGCGTGGGAACTATGGCCCAAGCCCTCTTGTTCTGAGAGGAGGCCTGTGCCCAGCAGTGGGACGTATATAGGCTGGGATGATGGATGATGACTAGTATCAATCAACTAGTATTATAATCAGCGTCGCATAATCATCTTCAGATCTTTTCGTGACACATAGCTGAGTGGCGGCCATTTTGGCTGGTAGGATAGACATGGATTTAGTGTAGGTATATTAATTAAGTCAGTGTTCCTGTATGTGTATCTATTTTATCAGCTAATAAACCATCTTATTCTTATTTACCTAATAACATAAAATAATTTAAGGAGATTAGACATTATAAACAAACACATATATGTATAATACTATTATTACTAATATATATTAAGCCCATACATTAACTACTTTATGGACCATTATCTGGAAACATTGCTGCACTGCTTGCACTGTTTTGTTTCGGCGTGGAGAGTAAGACAGCCGGTGAAATTACTGGCACTTGAGGTATCCTATTTTAGGCCTCTAGGTTGGCAACGCATCTGCAATACCCCTGGTGTTGCAGATGTTTATGTGCGGTGGTGATCTCTTACCATCAGCAGACCCACTTGCTCGTTTGCCATCCAGTCGAATAAAAAAAAAGGTATTATTAATACCTATCATTATCATTACCATCACCATTATTATTATTTATTATATACACGTCATTTTTTTTATTCGACTGTATGGCAAACGATCAAGTGGTTCTCCTGATGGTAAGAGATCACCACCGCCCTTGGACACCTGCAACACCTGCAAAACTTTTAAGCTTACCTGCAACTCGGTTTGTCAAACAATAAATATCATTATCATATCAGCCATTGGTATATACCATCCAGCCCACTGTTGGACATAGGCCTTCCCCATAGACCTCCAGTTCCAGTTGGAGCGGCCTGCATCCACCGTGAACCCGTATCTTTAACCAGGTCATCCGTCCATCTCGTTGGTGGTTGGTGCGCTTGCTGATTTGTGGTCTTCACTTGAGAACTTTTCGGCCCCAACGGCCATCTGTTCTCCGTGGTATATGGCCTGCCCATTGCCACTTACAACGACCTAATTCGCTAACAATAAATATACTTATATTTGAATACCGTAAACACCTTCAACTTTGCCCTCTGGCCCCAACATTGCCTGATTTGATTTAGAGTCGTTAATGATAACTAATCACCCACATAAGAAGGATTTTAAACTTTTATCTCCGCAATAATAATTCCCGTACTTATAGATACAAATTTAAAAAACCTATACGGGTGCTAAGTTATCATTATCAACTCTAAATCAAATCAGGCAATATTGGGGCCAGAGGGCAAAGTTGAAGCAGCTTACGGTAAATAAATAAAATGTCCGCATATTCCTAAAGTCAGGAATAAAGAGGCTATATTTTTGTTCCAGGACACTTACAAGGCCGGGGTAGTCACCCGGGACACTGCCAGTATCGATGCGTACGCGCCGACCATCAGAGACGCAGCTAAATCTGTGAGTAACATAATTTTATTTATTTTACTATTTCTTTCCTGCGACTTTAAAGCGTTCGGTTGTTCGTTAGGCGCAATGCGTTTGACGCACATCAATTTGCATCAGATAATCTAATTACCGAACATTGTCTGACGCGGTACAGCAAATGTTTGGTAATTAGGTAAGTAGATTATCAGATACAAGCACGCTGTCGTTCATTATCACATGGCGTTCTAAATACGAGTTTAGATTTGCAAGAAAAATCGTGTAAGTTGCATTACATTGCGAGGCCGTAAAGCCACCGAGTTTGTAGTGGTCAATCGAGCGCCGCAATGTAATGCAACTTGCACGATTTTTCTTGCAAGTCTAAACTCGGCTTAATACGTTGTGTAGTATTAGCGCGTAGAGGTGAGACGTACTAGGCAAAACGCGGACTGAGTCTTGCGAGTACGCGTCCACAAAAAGACTAGATCCAAAGACTAGGTCCACGAGTATCTACGAGTACTTAACTCAATGAGGGCTATCGTTTTTTGTCTTTCTAGATGGCACCACTGTTGCGTGAGTTTTAAAAGTGTGGCTTTCAAAGTCTGTTATTACGGGCGTGAAAACAAAGTTTAGATTAAAATCATATTTAATACACCTTAAAACTGTACCATAAAAATATCGAGCAACCACAGTGTTGCGTAGTCCCGTTTTGTTCGGAAAAAAGGGAGGAGAAAAGTTTCCGAAAGACAAAACTGTCTCAAAACACAGACATTCATTGCCCCGGAACGCATATTTGCCATAATTAATTTCAGATATTGCAAAATATTCACAAAACTATTCTAATTATAAATAAACCCGCGTAGCTCACCCCAAAAACGATGAGATTTGACATTTCGGACTCCCGCTACACTAGCGCCTCTAGCGGCGAATTCATACGCGACAGCCCTCATTACAATGTCTAACGTTTAGACAACAGGCCTCTGTAACTGCAGTCGCGGTAAAAACAAGTGTTGAGCGTCATTAACATAACACCATACTATTTTTAACCTCGCTAATAACAGATCAAAGTCAAAGTTCAAGCCTTGTTTTTATTTCCAGCAAGATAATCGCGAGTAAAATAATATTATTAAATAGATAATAACTAGATATAGTATTGTTTGTTTGTTTAAAGGCGGACTTATCCCTGCAGGGATCTCTGCCAGTCAACCTTTGAGTGGTAGAGTAGCAATCAAAAAAACAAGGAGCGACAAATAGAGCAAAACATTTGAATAAATATAAATGCATATGTAAATCTCAAATACCTAACTATATACAATAAATATATAACACATATATAAAACATTAATAATATATCTATAACTAAATATAAAATATTATTGTATAGTTAATAGCGGATATTTTCCGCAAATTGTAGACTTTTCATTTAATAATATTATAAATCTGTTTAAAAAAATATACCTCGTTGAGTTTCTTGCCGGATTCTTCTCAACAGAGGTTTTTCCGAACCGGTGGTAGATTTTTTTTTGACATTCATAATTGTTTTAGCCTAAATTAAATAAAGATATTTTGACTTTGACTTCTAGGGCTTTCTTTGAGTGATAAACTAATAATAATTTCTGTTAATAACATTTATCATATGCGTTTTTTAACCCCTGACGCAGAAAGAGGGCTGTTATAAGTTTGACCGCTATGTGTGTCTGTGTTGCTGTCTGTCTGTGGCACCTTTGTTTACTTGAAAGCAGGTTTTCTAGCGAAGGTTCTTAGACATGTTTTACCAAAATCGGTTCAGTCGTTTTTAAGATTTTGAACTTTGAAGTGACAAAGTCGGGGGTTTTCCAGCTTTTTTTGCTGACTTTACTTGCATTGCCTTGCCATACATCTATTCTATATGTTAGGTATGTATATGTACGAGTATAAATCTGCCTAATTTGAGCCCTATCTGGCTACTGTAAGTTCATGTTGATCGATGTCCAAAATTAAAATTGGCAAGTTAAATAAAAGGTTACAAAAAAGAAATGTATGGTCTTAAAATAATATGATAAATTTCCCGTGTTAAAGAACCCTCGGCGTGTGAGTTCGACTAACAGCTGATTTTTTTTAGTTTGAATGGCAATGCTGCAGTACTACTTTACTATTACCAGTTCTGCTATTAAAATTTTATATATAAAATGACTTCTCCGATTTCTTGTGGTTTTACGATTTGATAACTTGTTTATTGTTCGTAACTTGTATTGCCTAGGTCTTGACAAGGTTACAAAACCTATTGGTAATTTTAGATACCGACGACCTGCATGCATGCTATACCGCTAGACCACCACTCGACAGGAGTACAGACACGAATCTTTCCTATGCACCACATATCTCAGCTTGTTTGTTTCTTAAGGTGTTGTTAAGGTCGCGAGTGAGCAAAGAAAATTTATTTTAGTTTATTATTTATCATGTCATTAGACACGGACATAATTATTAAAATATATACACGAGTCACTCATGTGTTGATAGCGTGGTTTCCGTTCGACCTCAGCTTGAAAACGAACCACGGATTGGTTCGAAACATGTCGGATATCGACTATTAATACCTGAGTTACTCAAGTATCTATATTAATAAGGACGTCGAAACTTAATGAAGCTATACGATTGTAGTACTTAAATGTGTGTTATTTAAGTGTTTTACACAACAATATGTTTTGTTTCAGAACGTAGATATTCTGGTGCTGCCTCCACCTAGCATGTCGGAAATATCAAAGTCTTCCACGGAACCTGATAACTATGACACGGTGAGTTCAATAATTAGTTTGAAAAATCAAAAAACCCGACTGCTTTGAAAAACTTTTAACCCTTAAATTGACGAAATTGAAAAAGTCCATGATTCTAACCTCGTCGTTAGATTGTAGTTTTAAAAATTCTACAAAAAAAAAAATACAACAGGTGGTCTTGAATCATGTGCATTGTGGTGCACTCTGTTAATAAGGGTAAATAAAAACTAAAAAAGAAAATAAGTGTAGGAGTCTAGAACTCCGTCAAGTACGAGTAACATAAAGTGGAGAAGTACCAACCACAGAGTTGCATGCACTCACAAACTTTCGCATCTACCGGGTGTGGCCTGTAACACTAGCAAATTATTAAAACATAGATCATACTCGTCAAACTGAACAACATTAGTTCAGCGACTTTTAAAAATAATTTACATATAGTTTTTTTTTATTAGGTACTTTACACGGCCTTAATGTTATGTGCATAAAGTCGTGTATACATATTTTTGCAACTTTGGCCGTGTCGATATCTTTGCCCTTGACTGTACTCTTGAAAGTTTATTCGAAAAAGCAATGTAAAGCAAAATGTTTGATATTTTTAGCGTGACAGGCGCTGTCAGTTGGGCTCTAGGATGGCGTACATTTAATTTACGATTAAGTTTGTTATAAAAAAAAAAACAAAAGTTAAGTTTTGATTTTAATTAAGTGGGACCATGATAATCCAATTACCGGTGACCTATAGTCTCCGTTTTTAGTGTTCCGGAGCCAAAATAGCAAAAACGGCACCCTTATATTTTCGCCATGTCTGTCTGTCCGTCTGTCCGTCCGCGGCTTTGCACAGGGACTATCAATGCTAGAAAGCTGTAATTTTGCACGAATATATATGTAAACTATTCCGACAAAATGGTACAATCAAAAATTAAAAAAAATTTTTTTAGGGTACCTCCCATAGACGTAAAGTGGGGGTGATTTTTTTATTCTCAACCAACCCTAAAGTGTGGAGTATTGTTGGATAGGTATTTTAAAACTATTAGGGGTTTGCTAAGACAACTTTTCGATTCAGTGATTTATTTGCGAAATATTCAACTTTAAAGTGCAAATTTTCATTAAAATCGAGCGTCCCCCCCTCTAAAATCTAAACTGGTGGGTGGAAAAATTTGAAAAAATTCAGGATGGTAGTAAGTATATCAAACTTACAATGAAAACTATAACGGCTAAGTTTTCTTGAGAATTATTAGTAGTTTATGAGTAAATAGCAGCCTAAGGTATAAAATATAACTAAACTTGGAAGATTTTGTATAAAATACGAAATCATTAGAAAAATATTACTTAATTTTTTCGTAATGACTACGGAACCCTATTTTGGGCGTGTCCGACACGTTCTTGGCCGGTTTTGATATTATCCCCACTGTATAAATAATAAATACCTAATCTAATCTAATCTAGGATCTAGGTAATCATTTTCTGTTACCTTGTACGACTGCTAAAAGTATTCCAAGATACAGGCTCAGCCTGAAGTCTGATAGATATGTTCTGTTTTGTATCATTGTATTTGTATTTGTTTTGTATTTCACGGGGGGCCAAAGATAACTTTTGTTTATTATAACGCGATTACCAATGTCGGAGGTCATCAGAGGCCCTCTCACTCTATTTTTGTGAACTTATCATCGCGTGACATCTTATCATTGTCATTGAGAGTCAGTGACTTATCATTTTGTAACATTCTCCGAAGTTATGTTATGGATCTTTACAATCACGTAATTATTGGGCATAGCAATTTACACGTGCAAGACAGTTATATCTGAGTGTCACATTATAATGAGTATTTAAGTAGAAAGAAATGGTTGGTTAGGGCTGTGAACTGTGATTGTTAGGGCCGTTTATAACTACTTAGTTTACCCTTTAAGTTTATAGTTGGGTGTGTATCTAGGTAGTCGCAAAACGAACTGATGAACTATCGCCTGCAGTATTCCCGGACCGATATGACCTTCAAGTTTTCAAGAAAAGAGCGTACTCCTACGTTCAAGGCCGGCAACGCACTTGTGACTCTTCTGGTGTTGCAGGTGTCTATGGGCGACAGTAATCGCTTATCATCAGGCGATCCGCCTGCTCCTTTGCCCCCTATACCATAAAAAAAAACACGTTAAGATCGCTTACCTTCTTTATAATGCTAAAAACCGGCCAAAAGCGTATCGGACACGCTCAAAATAGGGTTCCGTAGCCATTATTACATAAATAAATAAGTAAATAAAATAAATAAATTACGAAAAAAATAAGTAATATTTTTCTAAGGATTTCGTATTTTATACGGAGTCATCCAAGCTTAGGTATATTTTATACCTTAGGCTGCTATTTACTCTTAAACTACTAATAATTCTCAAGTAAACTTAGCCGTTATAGTTTTCATTGAAAGCTTGATATACTTACTACCATTCTGAATTTTTTCAAATTTTTCCACCCACCGGTTTAGATTTTAGAGGGGGGGTTAATGAAAATTTTTACTTTAAAGTTGAATATTTTGCAAACAAATCACTGAATCAAAAATAGTTTTAGCAACCCACTAATGATTTTAAAAAACCTATCCGACAATACCCCACAGTATAAGGTTGGATGAGAAAAAAAATCACCCCCGCTTAACGTCTATGGAAGGTACACTAAAAAAATTTTTTTTTGAAATTGTGATTGTACCATTTTGTCGGCATAGATTACATACAATTCGTGCAAAATTACAGCTTTCTAGCATTGATAGTCCCTGAGCAAAGCGGACGGACGGACAGACAGACAGACAGACAGACAGACATGGCGAAACTATAAGGGTTCCGTTTTTGCCATTTTTTCTCCGGAACCCTAAAAACGTAGTATAGACAATATGTAGCCTTTGTATTTTACAACAAAACAGATA
Organism: Choristoneura fumiferana; assembly: GCF_025370935.1. Lineage (NCBI taxonomy): Eukaryota > Metazoa > Arthropoda > Insecta > Lepidoptera > Tortricidae > Choristoneura > Choristoneura fumiferana. The sequence goes on from NC_133493.1 coordinate 12,990,366, forward strand.
TCGAGTATTTTTCCAACCCTGGATAAGGCCTTATGTATTTGTATTTTATGTTTTTGTCAAATAAATAAAAACAAATAGTAGTATAATTCAATAATTGTATGTTTGTCACAGATTGTGAAGACCATATCAGCGGCAGCGAAGGAATACAGTATTTACGTCGTCTCACACCTGATCGAGAAGATCCGGTGCCAGGAAAAGACTGAGCTGATCCGGAGCAACCTGGTCTTCAACAGACAAGGAACCATCATTTCTGTGTAAGATTTAAACTCAATTTTATTAATATAGGTAGAGTCATTCACAAAATCCCAAATGACAAAATCACGCGTCTTCGTGGATGGCACTAGGTATACAGTCATATAAATTTTATTTATCCTCGTAAGAAGGATACAGATTTAAATTTAGCTTTCACATGGAAGTGGTTCAAGAATTCAAAGAAAACTGTATAACGTACGTACCAGTACCAGGGTTAATATCAGACTGACATTCCATAGATCTGCTAAAGAAATCGTAGCAAAATTTATTATAGGTACTTAAGTAAATAAATCCACCCTGGTACGCAATTCAGTTTCCTCCACTACATAAACGACATATCAGATTATAATAATAAAGTTTGAAAATAATAATGGACAAAATTCATAGTGGCTATTTAATACGATTCAATTTGCCCAGAAATTCAAAACTTAGCAAAATTATTAAAAGATAAATGTTTATAAATCTAAACCAATCAGATTATCGATCAAAAAAGAGTTCACCTAATTAAAAGTTTTACCGAAAAAGATTTTATAACAAATAATCATTATATATTTCGCGCATTATTCTTTCTACCCTACCTCACAATAGTCGCATAAAAACTGGTGTCCTTCCATCATCAGGTATAGGAAACCCCAAGACTCCGCCGCCAAATGCAACGTCACTGCGACAGAGATCGGCAGCTTCATCACGGATTTTGGCGTGACCTTCGGAGTGCTGATGCCGGAAGACCTGGTGCTCCAGAATCTGGAAGAGCTCAAGGATGTCAGGAACTTCGTGCTGACTGGGAACTGGAGGAGCGAGATACCTGTGCTAGCTCGTAAGTCATTCTCGACATAGTGATGATAGCCTTACGTAGGACGTCCACTGTTGGACACAGGCCTCCCGCATGAGTCTCTAGTACCTTCGGTTGGAAGCTGCCTGCATTGACAGAAAGCCCGCAGCGTTAACCAGGTTATCCGTCCATCTTGTAGATGTACTATCCAAAAGGAAATAGGGACCACTTAGGTTCATTGGTAAAGCGATAACCCCAAAATAGAAAACGACAAGCGGAGTCCGTTCCGATCGCGGAGCCGGATTTAATTCAAAACACTATTTGAAGTCGAATCTTTATCGTGAAGCTTTACATTGCTTCTGAAAAATGCAATTAAAAAAAATGGTTTTATACACAAGCTTACAATCCTTTATTGGCTCTATTGAATACATACACTCCAAGGAGTTATTTACGCACCACTTCCCGCCACAGTCACGTATCCTAAATGCTTACACTTACTTGCAGCCTTTAAAATTTATTAAGAAGCTTTTGTAAAAGTGTCTTACTTATTTTTAGTGGAAAATTTACATATTTATGCACTGTCAAAATTTGAAATAAATATCTTAAGTATCCACCTTCAGATTCAAAGGAGTCGAAGGGTCGAAAAGCGGAGTAGGTTCCGATAGTGGAGCCGGATTTTGTGATTCGAAACAGTTCTTAAAGTCGAGTCTTTACCGTGCAAGCTTTAGTTTGCGACCTTATCCGTGTGAAGATTCACATAACAATATCATTCACCTTGTCTCCAGCTCCTCAATTCTTTACAACCTGGGCTTACACCACCGGCGCGAACCTGGTCTCCACGTCAGGAGTGTTCGCTGGCAAGGCAGGCCGCAGCGGCAGTGATGCTGATGTCGTTCTTGCTGAACTTAAGAAAGACGGAGAAGGTAAACCTATTGCTTGGCTGATCTTCAATGTATACTTAACTGTTATACAGGGTACCTACAATGAAGAGTCATTGTATTGTCTTGTTTAGAATCTTCATCAAGACGACTTTCGTCAACTTGCTTTAGAGACGAAGATGAGCCTCGTATATGCTGAAAGAACTGAAACGAACCAAAATATCGTCATCTTCAGCTTATATAAGTCTCACTGATTGGTACAACTTTTCTCTCAGTAGGAATGTGCTTGGGCATTAGAATCTGTAGACATGGAAATCTGCAGATATTTTATAAGAATTTGTAAGCATGTGATTTCTGTGATTTCTGAACTGCATCCCTCACAGAAACTAACGAAACACTGGTCTAAAATAGTCTTTCTCCTTCAGTGTCCATGGCACACCCAACCACCGCCATTAAGACCTCGTACTCGGATGATCTGAGCCAGTACACGATCAAGCCTCTCGACCTGGTTGCCAGCAGCCGAGGCGTCCAAGAAACTGTGTGTCACGGTCACTTCTGCTGTCGATTCTACGTGAAGACTACTTCTGATGGTGAGTGTTTCTATAAGTTTAACCGTTTCAATAATTCCCACTTTTTCCGACGCACGACTAAACTAAGAAATCATCTTCTTGAGGCCATATTTCCGGAGCGGTATACAGTTTAAGGGATCTTTAACAGAGGAGCCTATAAATTTTTCAAAGGGCAGCATGTGATACCCCTCGTGTTGCGGTCCATGGGCGGCGGTGATTGCTTCCCATCAGGTCATGCGCTCGTTTGCCTCTTTCATACAAAAAAATGCCTTTACACGCGATTTCGTACGCGTAAACTATTGAAGCTCCAGAGCAGCAGTTGAACCGAAATTTTGCAATTTGACCAAATTTGGATCCTCGAAACTTACAGCAAAATTTTCTTGTTTGCTATCGGGTGTAATTTTGAGATTTTACTTCATCATATATCTGTTGGGAGTTGAGAGACGTAGCTGTATCACACTAAACTTGTGGTCACCGTAATAATAAGTAGGTATAAATACGTCATATTAATCAACTAAAAAAAGCCGCGGTGGCCTAGTGGTTTGACCTATCGCCTCTCAAGCAGAGGGTCGTGGGTTCAAACCCCGGCTCGCACCTCTGAGTTTTTCGAAATTCATGTGCGGAATTACATTTGAAATTTACCACGAGCTTTGCGGTGAAGGAAAACATTGTGAGGAAACCTGCACAAATCTGCGAAGCAATTCAATGGTTTGTGTGAAGTTCCCAATCCGCACTGGGCCCGCGTGGGAACTATGGTCCAAGCCCTCTTGTTCTGAGAGGAGGCCTGTGCCCAGCAGTGGGACGAATATAGGCTGGAATGGGGAATCAACTAAAAGAATTTCCTTGCTCACCCGCGACCTTCATCATCATTGATATGGACCTCCGGAAAGTAACGCCTGATTCAATAAATTGCGTCATTAATGTCAAATGTTTATATACAAAATTGCATATATATACCGATGTCACGTATCTTTAGGAACTCTGCTATCTGCTAAATATTTATATGTTTCCAGTGGTTTCCTCACAACGTTGCTATTGACGTAGAATCGCGCGATGTTTTATCTTCTATAGGTTATCCAACATTTCAATTCACATATCAAATATCATTAGAAAAGTGACATGAAGTGATTTATACAATAATGATTGGAACTTCTGCCAAATCAGTATTTGTTTAGGCTAATAAATAGCTAGGTGTACCTACAGCTGTTTGTGTAAAAAGTTTTTCGCCAAATTACCTAAAAAAACGCTAAAGCTAAAGGGCAAGTTGATATGGAGAATGAGAAAGTGTAAATTGTAGGTATTTATTGGAATTGGTGAATTCATTCGAGTTTCGGTTTTGACGTACAGGAATGATCGATCAAGCAAGTCAAGTCGAAGACTTAGGACTGGTTTGGTTGCTTTACATTTGGAAACTTTTTTAGAATCTCTGGAGGGGGGGGGGCGCCGTCCCTCCCTGCTCCCCTGGCGACGCATGTTTCTTACATCAAAATGGCGCACAAAATTAACTCACAGCGCGGTTTACTATAGTCAAACTATAGTTTGTTGACGTCGTGACAGAGGTTGTATTGATGCGCCGCGCGTTTTGTTCCAAACAGCCAGTCTAGTGCCGTAAGATACATAGATGTCAATGTAAAACCCCCCATGTAGCAAATTTCACTGAAATCGTTAGAACTATTACAGAGATTTCCGAAATAAATTTCATTTAAATTAACCTATCCGATTTAATTTTTGGCGATTTTGATCGATCCTCAGGGATCCCGGCTTTTCGCTGAAAATATTTTTCAAATAATTCATTCATTTACCAACTGTCTCATATTTTTCTGAAACTGTCAACTATTTAGGATATATTTTAGGACTATCCTGTAAACCCTATTGGATATTTTAGTTTTATAACAATCCTAAAGTACCTACTTATTATAGTTTTGAAAAAAAAAACCGTCGGTTTGAAACAGTTAGGAAAGGAAGAATTTGGGGAAAATATTTTTGACGAAAAATTAAAGAACCCGATTTTAACAATGAATGAATGATTTAATTTATTGAATCAGGCGTTACTTAATGAATTAATGAATGAATGAATGAATGAATGAATGATTTATTTGCATAACAATGGGACCATAAGTGCGCGAGCCCGACTCGCACTTGGCTGATGCGATAGGCCTCATAGATACATCGATAGGGAGTACTCGTAATTATCGATCAATCATTTGTATAAAAAAACAACAGCTTAGGAGAAGTGTTAATCGTAAAAAGTACGCATTTGTATATGTTGTGTTGTCAAGTGAATTGTGTGTGAAATAATGATAAAACACACACACACACACACACACACTACAAAGAGTAAATGGTAAATACACTCAGTCGTTAAAACTGGCCGGGAAATTAAAACTTACAGGGTACAGTCGAATAAAGTTGAACCATGTACCAGGGTAGAACCTTTGTGCTAATAATGTCATGTTAACATAAGTACTTTTGTCAAGAAAATCGTAGTGAAATTGAATATTAAAAGGTTCCCTTGGTAAGTGAATCAGTTTGTACGACTGAACTTCCGGTTGTCCTAGAAAATTGAAATGCGATATATAAGTAGCTCTTATACCAATAAGATCTTATCTCTGTTTGCCTATGTCAGTTACCATCTAAAATAACCCCACACTGCGTACATTTTGCCTTTATAGAGGGCTCTCTAGTAACACTCCAAAACACTCCAATCTGCACTTCGCCGGTTTTTTGCAAGGACCCATGATAAATATTTATTTATATTTCTCAGGCTCTCCCAACTCCGTCAACTACGGGCTGGCAGCGTTCGAAGGCATCCAACACTACGGGGGTCAACACAATATCGGTACACAGAACTGTGCCCTACTCCCGTGCGTGGGCAACTACAAGAGGACCTGCGATGTTGGGTAAGTAGAGAGAGGGACACACGGTAGCGTAGAGGGAGAAAAGTGCTCGAGTAGCGATCACGAACCGGAAGACGAAGCGTTGGCCGGCTTGCGACTCAATGGACTGACGACATCGTGTGAATTGCGGGCTAGCGGTACTTAGATGTAAGTGGGGACTTGTCGATCATTGGCATTCGAAAGGGGAGGTCTTTGATCAGCAGTGGAAGTCTTCTGGCCGATGATGATGCTAGCGGATGCGGATTTTGTATCTTTCTTTAAAGACGAAGCGTGGCCTCCCACTATCGTCAGTCCATCTGGACTGACGACATCGTGAGCATGCGGGCAAGCCTGCTGCTGCGGGGAGGCCTTTGTTCAGAGGGGACTTTTCCGGTGATGATGATGTTGAAAGACTTCTCCAAAGAACGCTACAAATCTACAAAGTCAGGTCCTGCGCTGTCCGCATTTGGTCTCTTGCGGCCTTCGCCGGGTCATTTTCACACACACATTGTGCAGGGCTTACCCACGCTGCTTCTTCCAGCATGTAGCCACCACTCAACAAACAACCCCAGTCAATTATGCCAACGGCTTTTATTTATTCTAGCAATGTGCCTCACGCATTGTTTCTTAAATTCCGTAATTCGTCGACCTTTATCATTTACTTTAGTGATCCATCCATCCATCCTAGCCTATATACGTCCCACTGCTGGGCACAGGCCTCCTCTCAGAACAAGAGGGCTTGGGCCATAGTTCCCACGCAGACCCAGTGCGGATTGGGAACTTCACACGCACCTTTAAATTGCTTCGTTTCCTCACGATGTTTTTCCTTCACTGCAAAGCTCGTGGTAAATATCAAATGTAATTCCGCACGTGAATTTCGAAAAACTCCGAGGTGCGAGCCGGGGTTTGAACCCACGACCCACTGCTTACTTTAGTGATAAATTTATTAAAATATTTTCTTTTCATCATCAGGTTAGTCAACAGCACCACCATTATCTTCGATGAGATCAGAATCACCGGTAATTTCAAACTGCGCAACTCGGCCCAGTACCCCGTCATCATTTCCACCGATACTGTCTCCAGCAACCAGTTCAAGTTCACCAAGAGAACCTTCAACAAGACTTCTCAAGTCTCCATCAAATTGAACGAAGCTCAGAAACTGTTAAACTTTGGGATATTCGGCAGAGATTTTTCGAAGGACCATGTTTCAGATGCTAATAATTATGACAGTGACAACGGTCTCACGTATAACATTACTGATTACATCAGTAGCGATAATGTGGTTGAACTCTTCGATTACTTGTGGATAAAATTGAGAATACCCATCTTTATTGTTTCTATTTATGTTTTGGAAATGATGTAGAAGAATGTCCATAACAAGTGGTAAATTTCAAAACAACAGCATAAATTCTGTTTTGTTGTACAAAATTTTGCAATCGATTGATATATGCGGCCAGTGACTGAATGTGCACTGAATTTGGTTTTGTAGTAAAAAATAGGTAAGTACTTTTGTAATGTTTGTATCAAAAAACATAATGTTTGAAGATAATAATGGACAATTGCTTAGTTTTCAATAATAGTTTTTCATGATTCAAGATTATTAACGCTCAACATTTCGAAGGAAATTATATCACTTAATTTTGCATTTGACATAAAAAAATATTTTTTTCTCAGATGTTGTGAATTTTGCAGGCTTTTTATACATCAACCCAATTCTAATTAAAGCAGTGTTGCAAGATCTAAAAAAGCCTAATGAACGGTTTCACAGAAGAAAAAAATACCATTATTCATTTTGTTCATTAGTTTCCTATCAATCATGATGTATTTTGACATGTCATTTAATATTTTTAATAATTCAATCATTAAATTGTTTCTAGTTTCATTTGGGCGAAAGAGACGAATGCTAAAGACGGCTAGCACGATAATGTTTTCAGAAAAAGCCTTAATTCGTACTCAAACGCTGAGATAATGAATGTATAAACTTCAAACTTTTTTGAAAAATGTTTTTGCCTATGTGCAAGTATTAATTACTAAGCCGAGTCGATAAGAATACGGCAATAAACAGTACAAATTAAACGTGGATGCCACATTCTTTGTAACTGTCACATTTTGTCGTAGTATTTTTAAACATGGCAATTTTTTGTAAGAATGTCACACGTTTCAACTCTTTATTGTTGTACTCTGATATTTTCTTGTCAGGTAATGTATAAAATGGTGGGACTGAAAAAAGGGGGAGTAATTTTGGCAGATTTAAAACAAAAAGAGCATACCCCAAACTAAAGGGACAAGGAGCTGAAGATGATAAAGTATACAAGGAGTATAGTGAACTACTTTTTTTAAATTGCCCTCGTTCCAGTTACCCAATCATATTAAGTACTATATAAAAGGACAGGTACCTAAATTTTAAATAGGTAGCTATAATTTTAGTCTTAACGTTTAATTCGTTTTTCTAGCTCAGCTTAAGCTGAACAATATGCATTACTCATTTGATTAAATTTAGTATGCTTATACTTTGTTAAAATTAAAAAAAGTTAAAGTATAGAAATTGTAAAATAAACAACAGTAGGTAATTAAAATTAAAATGTTAATGCAACATGTCATTAGCTAAGCTAGGAACATTAAGTTTACGTCACGTACAGTCAGTAGTTGAAGTAGTGCTGTCGCGGTGCTGAAAATGATCAACACACGACTCTACTGCCAAGGTAATAAGAGTGTTTAGATCATTCTGAGCACCACAATTGCTCATCTACTTCTGCTGCTGACTGTACAAAAAAACCCTGCCTATTCCGCGTTTGGATCTTGTAAATCTTCAAACTTATTTATTCATATACAGCATTGTAGTAGCAAGCAAAACATATTTTTTGGGTTTTTTGCCGTGTCAAATGTTTCAATGACGATGAAGTGAAGTTTACAGAATAACCGTAAGGTGTAAAGGTCTTGAATGACTGATGCCAAAGTTATTGTATGGAAAACAATATTCACACGAAAACATATTTTTATCCATTGGGCCTATTTAACAGAAGCAAATAATTAAAACAGACCGCACTCGTCGAACTGACCGTGTATTAGTGCAGCAACTTTTAAAAATAATTAGTTTTTTTTTCATTGCTAATGTACAGTCAAGTGTAAAAATATGTACTTATTCAAAGTTTCAAAAATAAATAACACAGACTCTACGCAATAAGGCCTTTAACATATTTTTGAGTCGTTCGAATAGATACTTATTTCTGTACTTGACTGTACAGGTACAGTTTATTTGAGAAGGTAATGTAAAGCAAACATTTGTGATGTTTGTAGCGTGACAGGCGTCGTCAAATTGTCTCTAGGATGGTGTACATTGACAATACTATATACTATTTAATTTGTATGAAAAAGGGAAAATCTAAAAAAACAATTATTTTATTAAAAATTGCTGAACTGTTTGCTCCTGTTAATAAATATCCTACCCCAGTGTAATTTTCTTTCCCTGTATTTAAAAAGCAAATTTATTACAATTAAGTCGTTCAAAAGATTTAATAAAGTTTTTTCTTTGTAATATTACCTATATTATACTGTGTTGTTCTTAATACTAAGAATTGTCTAAACGTTCATTACTTATCGATAGATGTCACTCTACGGCTAAACGTGATTGGTAGAATTTAAAGCCCAGTGATTGGTTGAATTGCAACAGCTTTCAAAACGAGTGATATCTGCTTTAATGATAAGCTTTTCTTATTATTTGCCAATAATATTAGAAAAAGTGTATTTAGCCGGCTATTCAAGATTAAAACTTGGTAAAAATAACTTATTTCCATTTAAGTTATTTTCTTCTGTTGATGTATCTGTAAGTTGAAATAAACTAAGTTAGGTAAGCTTCTATTTGCAAATAAGTTTTTGGTTAAAAAAATCTGAGTTTGGGTCTAGAGCAGCCGAAACGACTGAATACTGTGATATTAGATCTTACGCATGTGTAGTGCCTAAATAAAAATCATTAAATTTAATTACACGTGTCTTATTTTTTACCTTCAGACATGTCCGTACGTCTGTACGTTTGTTTCTGAAATTTGTTTTGCAAACTACGGTAAGATTGAGTAAGTGAGACTATGAGAAAAAGGGATGCAATCATAATGAAATTCAAGATGTACTTGTTTGAAATTCCCACAATATCATTTCCGAAATCCCGGAATTTCCATTCACTTGCCAGGCCCATGGTTTACGCGCGCACAGCCGCGGGTAAAAGCTTGTTATAATAAAAACTCATTTCCTTTACATTACTCGGTATAATAATAATCTTAAAACATAACTTAATCCTACATAAAGACAAAATTACTCATATGTCTTATAAGTTCTTTATTATTAAAATCAACATTTTCCATTTTCATTTCCATAATAATTTACCTAACACATTCAATTCAAATTTAAAACGTCAAAGTTAGTCGCTACCAATTTGTTACTTAAAATTGACACGTTTTTTATCTCAAAGATGGCTTACAAACATTACAGTACTTAATATAAACATTAACAAAAGTATTCACTGAGTTAGAGCTCTTTCTGGTAACCAGTCGAGTTCTTTTAGGTACTTCTGAACAAAACATCAATCAAAAATATCTGAACACGCTTCTACATAAAGAAAATTGTCTCGATTTCCGTGTTTCCTTTTTTTTTTGCTTTGTAAATGTCAAGAATACCTAAAAGTTTTTCTTTCTTCCTTTTCTTTACACTGTTAACAATAGAGTCGTGTGTTAACATAATTTTGATCAAAAGTATAAGAACTTTACTGTAAATATTAGTAGGTTTATGTGCGTTTGTCGGTCACTGTCATAAACGATAATATCTAAACGTGAATGCTCCGGTGTCTGTTGGTCTTCCTCTTCTTAATGAACATCCAGTGGTCTTCATCGTCGTCAAGCAGTGTCTTCTCAATCCAACCCATGAAAGCTTCCACCTGTAACAGGGATACAACAAACAAAAAAAAAATGAAAAACTAATTTATTGAATCAGGCGTTACTTTGCGGAGATCCATATAAATTAATTGAAACAATTTCTTTGCTCACCCGCAACCTTTAGGATAGCTACGTTTATGCAAGAAAAGTGTGTTCACGCAGTTCCTCCACCTCCACACTGTAAGAACACACACAAATCACACATACCTTGGTGTAGACGTCGGGTTTGCCTCGCGCGCACGGGATGCCCCAGGACACCACTCCTATTTGGCGACCCTCTCTCACCAACGGACCTCCGGAGTCTCCCTAAGGAGCACAATAAGCATGGTTCGGTATAAGTACTTTTGAACTTTCAAAGAATCCGTTTAGTATTAATTAGCACTAACTATCCAATTTTCCGGGATAAAAACTAACCTACGTCAATCGATAGTTATTACACCAATCGATCAAAGCCATCGATCGATTATCATCATCATCATGTCAGCCGAAAGACGTCCACTGCTGGACATAGGCCTCCCCCAAGGTTCTCCACTCGGACCGGTCTTGTGCTTTCCGGATCCACCGCGTTCCCGCGATCTTAACCAGGTCGCAGCTCCATCTTGTTGGGGGCCTACCGACATCGATCGATGGTAGAATGGATTAGTCGACGTCGATCGATAGTTTCTACTAGACCAATCGATCTTTCATCGATCGATGGTAGAATGGATTAGTCGACTTACTCGACTCGATTATTACTCCTGTGTTTAGCGTGATAAGCAGAGCCCGGAATTTTCACGGCATTTTTGATCAGTCATAGTGACTTAGCTCACTTATCGACTCTACCTAAATGATATCGATAATGACACTTATTAGCACTACAACAGACTTTGATTATGAAATTGAATTATTAAATTAGAAATTGTTAACTATTCATTGTTTTCATTGTATAATGCATTATTTATGTCTATTTCACATTTTCGACTGCTCAAAAGTTAATTGGAAGAGCTCTCTTCAACGATAAAACCGTCTATTGTTGACCTCTGCTTTTCATCTTATTTAACATGTTTTATATCGATATATCGATATTGAATATCGGAAGTCGATAAGTGAGAAGTGACAGATCAAAAATGTCGCGAATTTTCCGGGCTCTGGTGATAAGTCCCGTTTATAGTAAGTAGGTACCTATTTAATTATGAGTCACAATCATGAAAGTTTAAAACATAAGATTATTCGACGTCAATTGAGCTACAGTATATGTGTTTTAGTGATAAAAAAGTGTTTGATTTTGTTAGCTTAGGTTTGTTGGTTTGAGGCATGAAAGTATTCATCGAAAAATAATTTGTACCACACCAATCGATCGTCGTCGAATAGTAGCATCGATCGGCTGTCGATCAATCGCTTAGACCGGTACAATACAATACGGTACAGTACGGTACCAATGCAATAGTATTATTAGTATTGTATTGTAGGTTTGGCTGCACGGATCATAATGACTTATATTGAACACATAGTAAGTAGTGCAGAAAACACAAGTATATAAAGACTTACTACACCAATCGATCGAGTGAATCGATGATCGATCGATAAGTGTGGTAACACTGGAAGGGATACTCACATGGCACGCCCCCTCCCCAGCCTTGGTGAGGGCACAGATCTGGGTTTCGAAGACGGCGTTGATGTTTTTGTGAGCCTCCTTGCACTCCTCGTAGGTTATTGCGCGCAGCTGGATCTGCATCAGGTCGTTGGGGAGACGGCCGGGATACTGAGGAGAGAAGGTTTCAGGACATGTCTCGGAATGTATCGCCACTACTCGGCTGATTTATAAACAAACTAGTGTTTACGTCGGCTTCGCACGCGTAAATCATTAGATACGAGCACAGCAGTTGAATTCTAATTCCAAGATTTCGCAAAATTCCCATGGAATACCCATAATTTACATCGTGGTTTTCATTCACGTTGCATTAAGAAGCCATGCCAAATTTCATGACTTTAGCCCCAGCGGTTGTCATTTCGATATTTTATCCATATCCCTTGGAATATCGGAATAAATCTAGCCTATGTGTTATTCTAGATATCCAGCTGTCGACATACCTAATTTCATCCAGATCCGTCTGGCCGTTTTAGCGTGAAGAAGTAACAAACATACATGCGTGTACTCACACATATATACAAAAAATTTCAACTAGTAGATTCATACTCACAGAGGTAGTTCCCCATCCAGTCAGCACCAGCTCCTCCCCCTTCTCCACAGGCTCATCATTCAGCTCTATGGCATCCACAGTACTGCTGAACTCCATCTCTTTCTCAGTGAACACTATAGCTATATCGTTCGTAATGATGTCGTCATCATAGTCGGCGTGGCGAACTATCTTACGGATGGAGTAGGCCGTGCCGCCGGCGCGCAGCTGGTTTGTGCCCACCACGACTTTCAAGTACTCTGGACGCATACTGAAACAAATTGTTGGTATTATTTTTAGGAAGAAAGAAAGAAAATAAATAAATGGGCCAATCAACTATTTAACCGACACTTTAGGCGTCTCCTGCGTTGCCAAAATGTCTCTGGCGTTACCAAAAAATCGTACTTCCAACAAGATACTTCACGGTTTAATAGGTTGAACTTACGTAAGATGGCATGTATTCATGTACCCCATCTATTAAATTACAGAAAAAACATGTTTACTTACAAAAAACAGTATTTTTTGAAAAATGTCGCGGACAGATTAGTGTCGGTAAAAAAGTTGATTGATCCAAATATCACTGGACACTTTACACCAGTTGACCTAGTCCCAAAGTGAGCAAGCCAAGCTTGTGTTATGCCACTAGGCAACGGATAAACTGACTTAAATAGATAGATACATACGTAAAAAAATATTAAACACCCAATACAACAATATTAAAGTACAAATGGACAACACGAAGTACTGGAAATAAAAAGTTTCTGTAAAAAAAATACCAGTGATGGCATGTGGATCCGAGACGTGGTGCTTCGCTATACGCCTTATAAATAGGCTCAGAGTTGCTCAGTGAGCAGTGACCGCATTGGAGAGAGTTATGCTCGGGATTTCTCTACGGGATCGAATCAAAAGTGAGGAGATACGTAGAAGAACCTAGAACCTTGTCACCGACATAGCCAAGTGAATTAGCTCGTTGTAGTACGGAGAACAGGATAGTCGTGGGGGCGAAAAATGTGTGTCTGTCTGTGGTACCGTAGCTCTTAAACGGGTGGACCGATTTGAATGCGGCTTTTTTTATTCGAAATCTGGTTTTCTAGTGATGGTTCTTAGACATGTTTCATCAAAATCGGTTTAGCCGTTTTTGAGATATTGAGCTTTGAAGTGACAAAGTGACAACTTTTTGTTGGTTAGGTTATGTGTAAGAAACTTAACAATTATGTGGAATTGTAGCACTTGTAACTTTTCTTTTATAAGGGGATGGTATTTGTAAGGTTATAAATCGTTACCGATCAACACAATGCGCAGCGGTGAGTATGACCCGCGGGGTGAGTATGGAGGCCCCGCAGAAGTGCCACACCCCCCATACTCGCAGGGAGGCCTGGTACGGGTAGGAGCCGTTGGCAGCCTTCGTCCCCCCCACTATGCGCTCCCAGTCGCGATCCTCAGAAGAGTAGAATTCTGATGACACTGTAAAGTAAGTGATAGATAGTTTTAGGCTGGAAACAGTGCTCGACCAACGGTACGGACGGCCAGACCTGACCGTCAGCGCTGACCGTCGGTTGCGAAAATTCATTCAGTGCTACGCTGACGCGTGTGTTCAGTTCACAGGTCGGTCGCTCCGTCAGCGAATCACTGAACGCATCCATACAATCTCATAGCTGAGCCGGACCGACAATTACGCGCGTACCGTCAGCGTAGCTGTGTGCGCATTCATAGACTTGCATAGATATAGCTACGCTGACCGACGGTGAGCGCTGACCGTCGGTCGAGCAATGTTTCCAGCCTTAGCCAGCGTGTAATAATGTGTTAAAAAATACTTTTTCATCACACTTGCTCGTAAACAGTGTCATAACATGCAGGCTACCTTGGTTGCAACCCCCCAAATAAAACCCTCGACCTTAATGTGCTTGTCATGAAACCCGTGGTCGGTAAATGAGTCATTGCGCGTACAAATTCTCTTGTCATGAAGCCCAAGGTCGGTAAATGAGTCAATGTGCGTACTGATGGTGCTGCGCGCGCTCCTGCTGCAGGACCACACGCACACGCGGCTCAGGCACATGCTGCGGAAGGGGGAGGGCATGCAGCGCTGCCAAGAGCGCAACCTAAGGTATCGCCAATATTTGAAACAATTATATTTTTTCTTTTAGAAATAAAAAAAATACTCGCAAATGTGATGAAAAACATTGTATGTCGCACGGGCGGTACTAGAATTACGAACATCGACTCATTAAAGCCCTCAGTCTTCGACTTCGGGCTTCTAATAGACTCTCGTTCGTAATTCCTTATTTACCGCCCTTAAGACACAATGTACTATTTCACTTCTCATGCTCGTAAAGTACGTATTTATGCTGGATCTAGGCGATATAAAATGACTTTTTACGCTCTAGTGCATAAAGTCAAACCTTCGTCTAAGACCAAGGTAATCATTTTAATTTTTATAAAACGAAAAATCGATCAAATCAATCAAAGTTGATCAATAAAACTAAAAAAATATAACTATAATAGTAATGCATGAACAATTAAAGGTACATAATAAGTGAATACTTGTTTCCACTATTGCTATTTCATTTCCTCGCCATCAAAGTGAAAAGCAGAGTGTAAAACTCGAGCATTAAACCCATTTTCCTCTCGACGTCTTGGGTAAAATGGCTCGTTTTATGCTCTTGTTGTACTATCTACTATTTTTATTAGTGCGGATTATGAATATACATTAAGTACTCGTATAATTTAACATTATTGTCTCACATATGCCGCTGACGAATATGATCACCCCGTTTGGTCACCGAAGTACCTAGTAGTTATTGTTTTTAATTAGAAATTGTTTAATTATCGTCTTCATCCGAAGAATTATCATTGTGCGCGATAGCCTTGATTTTTTATTTTAATAGTGTGTATTTACATTTAAATGACAATAAATATATTTTATAATTTACCTACCAATAAAAAAAACTAACCAAAAACTATAAATTAAATTAAAATCCATTTATTTCATGTTTCTTAGACACATATGTTGTTTGTTTGACTTCTAACTAAGTATAAACTATTTCAAAATTGACGTCACATTAAGTAAAAAAAAGCAAAAACAATCTTGTCAGAAGTGGGATTCGAACCCACGCCCACAGAAGTGGACTGCGACCTGAACGCAGCGCCTTAGACCGCTCGGCCATCCTGACTTGAAGAGCGGGTATGAAATTACGTATCACTAGCAGCAGCATTATTTATGATTATTTTTGACACCCAGGGACTTCGCTCTGTTGCGTGATTTCGTCATACTATTCAATTACGCTATACTTATTCTTATTAGTGACATAGTGATATGATGTACCTATAAAATTCTCGTGTCTCAGTGTTTGTGACCAAACTCCTCCGAAACGGCTTGACCGATTTTTATGAATTATTTTCGGTAGGTCTTAAAATAGGACGTAAACTATTATTCATACTTCTACGCGGACCGAGTCGCGGGCAACAGCTAGTAGTGATATAAAACGTTTTAGTAAAAATGACATTACCTATTTTTAAGATACTTAGTTAAATTTTGGTTTTTTCTAGGTTTTTTTCATCAAAAATAATATACCTGGATAAACAACCTTGTTAAAGTTTTGACCGTGGTTCCCTTTCTCTTTAACGAGTTTTTATATATTTTTTAAAGTTTTCACAGTAAAATAGATAGTATTTTTATAGTCACCACTAAGCGAGCGATTAAATATATTTCAAAGTTCCTCTAAAATATGATCAAAATTTTAACTTGTTTTTGCTAATGGCTAATGAATGTTGTATAGATGGTACGGAACCCTACGTGCGCGAGTCCGACTTCTTTTTTTTAACCTCCGACGTCTGTATGTCTGTGGAATTGTAGCTCTCAAACGAATGGACCGATTTCGATGCAGTTTTCTAATGTGAATACGAGTTTTTTTTAAATAGGTTCAGCCATTTTTGAGATACTTATTGAACTTTTAAATGAAAATGACCGGGGGCTTTCCAACATTTGTTAGTTGGTTATTATTATTTTGAATACGGAACCCTAAAAAAAACTGTCCTTAATATATCTTAAACAAAAGCGTGTTCAAAATTTCTTACCTAATATAGGCAATATCCCAACCAAGAGCAAAAAACGTAGAGATATCATCTTAACAGATATATAATATCGTAAAAACTGAAAACCTAAACGTAGCGTCGGCTTTTATATCCAAAGAATTCGAAAATATGTAAATTTAAAAGCATGATACTTATTAGTATTTGAACTAAATAGTTATGCATATTTTTGCCCCTATGCTTGCCTATGACGCAATAGGTTATCTATGTATCTAATACCTTTAAACGAGCAATTCTTGTATATACATATATGTAGGATGAGTGGAAAGGAGTGTAATCATGACGTATGAAGAGTGTAAGAGATGGCATAAGATGTGAGTGTATGAGAGTGACAGAGGAAGAATGAATAAGCAGCAGGTGTATTTTTGATTTTAAATGTAGAACGGGGGGATTGCTAAGCGACGAGAAGACGAAAGACGTGGTTTGATTTAGTTATTTTGAAAATTTATAATTATATTTTATTTTACTATTAAAAGTGCCTTTTCTTCAATTTTTACGATCCTACATATATATATTTCGGGGATCCCGGACACGGCTCCAACGATTTCGACAAAATTTTGTATACGTAGGGGTTTCTCAGGGATGAAAAATCGATCTTCTTAGCTTGGTTTGATCTCTGGGAAAAAGCTTGTTACCGAGTTATAGCCCGAGCAAAGCTCGGTCGCACAGGTATCCTACTAATATTATAAATGCGAAAGTTTTTGAGTATTATGTGTGTACGTTTGTTTGTCACTCTTTCACGCTAGAATAGCTGGACGGATTTGGATTAAATTTGGTATGAAAATAGCTTGACGTCTTGATTAATACATAGGCTACTTTTCATCCCTACATTCTTACGGGATCGGGATGGGACAGAATCTCGAAATCTCATCCACTGGATATATAGAGCCATAAAATGTGGCACAGTTGTTTATAATGCAATGACAAAAAAATCAAAAAACCCGACTGCCTTAAGAAATACAAAAAAGAAGAAAACAAGTCTACTGGGCTTGAACTTTGTCAAGTAGCTAACTTAAAGTACAACAGTCGGGAGCCATTAGGTAAGAATTTTTGAGCGTCACGATTTAAATGGGTCCCGACTGTTGAACTTTAAGTTAGCTACTTAACAAAGTTCTAGCCCACTAGACTTGTTTTCTTCTTTTTAGTAGTTTTTAGTATTTTTTGAGACAGTCGGGTTTTTTGATCTTTTAAATTTATTGTTTTATTTCACACTTTTCTGTGAAAATGGTATATTAAAACGATTATAACCTATTAACTTTCATTAGCTTTCATTTGATATCCCACTCGATAGGTTTGAATAAAAAACATTTTTTGAAAACTTACAATTTGGCGCCAAAAATCCGCCATTTTGATTTTTCAAGAATTTCATATACCCAGTGTCACTCGCGTCATTAAGACAAATCCAATGAGGTATCATTTATCAAAATCGGTTCTGCCGTTGAGTAGTTACGAGAGGACATAGGAATAGACATACATACATACGCGTCAAACACAATTGTAATAGTTGACGCGTGCGAAGCCGCGGGTAAACGTTAGTGTTGAATATATTTCATGATCTCATGATAATTTCATGATGATTAGGGTTGCCATAAATTCTAGGAACCAATACGGGACGATTTCTCTTTCGATGCCCAAAACTCGTAAATAACATTTATTAAACATATCATACGGTTCAATTTGAAACACTTTTTTGTATTAATAATTTAACCCGTCCAGCGACTTAGACACACAATGTGTGGCTAACGCCACCTGTCAGTGACCAAAAACTCAGTGAGAGCGACTCTCGCAGTTGCGGACAAACTTCGCTAGGCGTTTGGTGCACCTCCGGGTGTCAAGGGCAGACCTCTTGAGGGAGGTTTGACCTTAAAGGAGGCCTAGTAGGTTACTCTTTGAGTAAAACAATAAGACGTTTTAACAAATTTTAATTAAAACCAAAAACACAAAAAATAACAGGCCTAGTAAGACAAAAAAATAAAAAGTATAACAAGGATCTCAGGTACTTAGTAGGTTCAAGCGATTTTTAATGAGAGGTCGGACTTGATCAAATCGCTAAGAGAAATGATGAAATCCATCGGCCATTGCCATAATTCTATCATTCCCTTAAAACAGCCCGGAGACTTGATCAAATCACTGAATTCCGCAAGGGAAATGATACAACGCGATGTTTTTTTATCATCTCCCGGGACTTGATCATATCCCTGAGGTATTTGGTCAAATCCCTAAATCTGTTTAGGAATTTGTTCAAATCACTAGACGTGTTTAGTAAAATGTTCGAATCTAGTTGACTTAAATAACTCGTTTTATCTTTTCCCTAGAACAGCTCAGAGATTTGATCAATTTGCTAAGGGAAATGAAGAAATCCATCGGCCATTGCTATAATTCTATCATTACCCTAAAACGGCTCGGAGACTTGATCAAATCACTGAATTCCGCAAGGGAAATGATACAACGCGATGTTTTTTTATCATATCACGGGACTTGATCATATCCCTGAGGAATTTGATCAAATCCCTGTTTTTATCATTTCCCTGCGACATATAGACTGCATGTTTCTTACATCAAAACGGCGCACAAAATTTGTTCACAGAACCTTTCAATATAGTTTGTTGACGTCTGTGACGGGGGTTGTGTCAAAGTAATATTGATCATTGATGCGTCGCGCGTTTTGTTCCAAACAGCCAGTCTTAGTGCCGAAAGGTAGATAGATGTCAATGTCTGCGCTGGTCTTTGAAAGGGTTAGTAGTCAAATAACTTCCAATAAAAATAGTTACTACCTGGGCGACCGAGCTTCGCTCGTGCTAAACTCGAAAACACGCGTTGTCTCAGAGATGCTACATGGATTGCTCATCCCCGAAAACCCCTACTTTACCAAATTTCATCGAAATTGTTGGAGCCGTTCCGAGATCCCTGAAATAAGAAAGAACTGCTCATTAAAAGGTTACGACCAACAATTTTAGATCGAACATTTACTTTTTAATGAATGGCATATATATCTGAAACAATACTTAACACACCCATGGCATATCTTCACGTAGAACCACGAAGCACACACGACCGGAGTTGTGATTAACTGGACCGCAAAATCGTGTATGTATTTCCATTTTTGTGTTTTTTTTGTTTATGTTGTATATTGTTATTTTTAAACTTTGTTGTATTTGTGTGTCTTTGTGAATGTGAATAAATGTCTTCCTTCTTTCTTTTTTTTTACCGCAAGTTTGTGGCTCTTTTATTTTATGTTTGGTTAATATATTTGTAATACTATTAAAGAAGTTCATAAAAGTTTGATTGATAATGTAAATTCTAAGGTAATATTTATATTCATAATTTTATTGTTCAATCATTATTTTCGGTGGCCACCCGTTTTTGTTGGAGAAGTTCTAGCCTAAGTTTTACGGGCCGCGCTTACCAACCACGCTGGCGCACGCGTCACTGTAAAACCACCCTAACCTACCCTTCCGGCGCCGTCGCCCAAATGCAATACACACACCTAACCTAAAATGATTATATCATGGGATATTTGGAAATAATTCCGATCCGCATTAGCGATCCCTCCAAATAGCGAACCTACGTGTTAAAAATAAAGTTGTGTTAAATACTTGTGATGTATAGATATCATTTAATAATATTGTAAATCAGTTTAAAAAAAATACCTCGTCGAGTTTCTTGCCGGATTCTTCTCAACAGAGGTTTTTCCGAACCGGTGGTAGATTTTTTTTGACATTCATAAGTGCTTGTTATAGCCTAAATTGAATAAAGATATTTTGACTTTGATTTTGACTTTGACTAACCTAAACATTTCTCATATCTTTTATCAGAGGTTTAAGTTAACTCTCGTGGTAAGTGCTCTGTGTCTACTGCCTTACGATTCCAACGGCATCTAGCAGCGGAAACCGGCAATTTGTGCTATTGACATGCAAAATGCAGATAAGGGGTGCCGCAAAGTGTTGCATCGAAATCGAGGTTTTATGGGTCAGTGATTTACGTTGATGATTTTGTGGTAGTGATACATTGGTATTGTTCATTATTTTTAACCCCCGACGCAAAACAGGGGTGTTTATGTATACATGTAAACTCTTTATTGCACATAAAAATAAAATAAAAAGAAATACAAATGTAAAAAGAAGTACGTATATAGGCTGGGATGATGATGATGATGTACAGAAAGGAGAGCAAAGGCGAGCATATCCCTAAAAAGGGATCTCTTCCAGCTAAGCTAAAGAAGATAGGCAAACAGCTAAAATTACATACGGTAAAGAGGAAAACACATATATATATCTCTCTATAGTTGTGTTGTGTGCTTGTGGAGTCGCAGTGCAAATTAAAACTTGTGTTAGTTTGTTTGTACTGTATTTGTTGTATGTGTAGCATTCTTTTGTTTACAAATAAGGATTTTTACTTTTTAACTTTACAAATACTCAAAAGAAAAGGAAATAAATACATAAATAATTATATACATTAAATCTTAGTAATATTACAAATGTGAAAGTTTGTTTGTTTGGTGGTTTGGATATTTGTTACTCACTCACGTCTAAACTGCTGAACCGATTTAGATGAAATGCGGTGTACAGTACAGACAGTGTAACTAGGTAACCAAAGGCCCTAGGGAAGGCCCCCAACTAAATTATATATAGGTAGTTTGTTCCATATTCGTCGTGCGAATTCGACGTACTCCAGATTGTCATTTATAGTTTGTAAGTCAGAGTCCGAAGGGGCCCCTGAGCTTGGGGGCCTCGGGGCACGCCCGTCTAGCCTCCGGTAGCTACGCACTGAGTACAGATAGTTTAAGTGCCAACATAGGATAGTTTTTATCCCGGAAAATGGCATAGCTCCGGCGGGATAGCGATTAACGAATACTACGCGGACGGAGTCGCTGACAACAGGTAGTTCAACATAAAAATATTTACAAAAGCGGACACAGTCTCGCCTCAGATGTCAGTATGTCAGATGGGTAAAATCATGATGATATCTTAATTCATTATAATCATACATTAGCTAATACCTACAAAAATACTGTCATTTTTTCTAATAAATCTTAACTACTTATATTACGTATCCAAATTTCATTCAATCTGCTCACACTTTAATTACGAAAATGAATTAAAAACCAACTATATTTTTTAACGATGTCCTGTCTGTTTTCTTCTGCGCTCTATAGGAACCCTACAGGAGTTTAACGCCATCTACCGGCAGGCGTGTTGATGTCTGATCGCGGTCGCTAGCCGAATGCAAATAGTTAAGCTTCTCGCCGCTCACTTATGAATAGCGCTGGGAGCAAGTAGGCGGAGCCAAAATCCCGAATCCTCAAGGGCATTTTGGTGTTGACAGCGTCTTAACTAGTATTTCTTGAACCTCTCCATGAACGAGGCCACCGACGGAGATTCCCTTAGGGACAAGGGTAAATCGTTCCACAGCTTGACAGAATGGATAGTGACAGATTAAAATATTATAAGTTTGACGCCAATGTCTGCCTGTCTGTGGCGTCGTAGCTCTCAAATAGATGGACCGATTTTGATACGGTATTTTTACGTAAAAGCGAGTTTTCTTGCGGTGGTTCTTATTATAGCTATGTTTCATTAAAATCGGTTCAGTAATCAGCGCACCTTTTGCAGCAGCAGCTTGCAGGTGGTAGGACCTTGTGCAAGGTCCGCCCGGATTGCTACCACCATCTTGCTCGCTAATCCTGCCGTGAAGCAGCAGTGCTTTCACTGTTGTGTTTCGGCGTGGAGAGTAAGACAGACGGTGAATTTACTGGCACTTTAGGTATCTACAATACCCCTGGTGTTGCAGATGTTTATGGGCGGTGGTGATCTCTTACCTTCAGAAGACCCACATGCTCGTTTGCCATACAGTCGAATTAAAAAAAAAAGCAGCCGTCGTGTGCTCCGGGAGGAAGGGCTACGGATTAGCTCGAAACATGTCGAACTAAACTCGATAACACCGTGAGTTATCCGGGCTTATTTCACTATAAGGCTTGTTTATCAAACAAAAATGCAAATTCCCACCAATAGAATACTTATAAAGTTTTTTTTTTGTATAAAAAGCTTGTTTGACAGTGTGCACCAGTGTTTATAACCATTTAAATGTGGACATGTCAAGTGAATCATAAATCTAACTGTTGCAAGCGCTGCATTTTAGCCACGTGGTGCATAGAAATTATGATGGCGCCACCGCTTTGAGTGCAAATAGTGCACACGGAATGCATTACAACCAAGGTCCGTATTTACCGTCTCTTTCTACCCTCATATATCCACACATCTATACGCATCTGCAATACCCTGGTGTTGCAGTTGTCTATGGGCGGTGGTGATCTCTTACCATCAGGAGACCCACTTGCTCGTTTGCCATCCAGTCGAATAAAAAAAAAAGAAAAAAAAAAATATATATTTTTTTTTTTTCTTTTTATGGCGTTTGTCCAATGGGACAATTTTGCCAGCGTCAAGGTTGAGAGCTACAGATGATACTCGATCCGTCTTTTTTTTTTTCATATTATTCGGTGTGGCAGAAAGAAATGACATGATAAGGCGTCAGATTTCATTCACTGGCAGGTCAAAGTCAGAAGGACAGTTTTAAAGATGGAATAGAAAAAAAATATAACAAAAATTGAACCGACTAAAAAAAACCATGGAAATAATTTTCTACCAGTCTGAAGTCGGTGCCTCAGCACGAGGATTTAAAGAGGAGTTTAAGAGAGATTTTGAAGATTGAAGAGTGATTGAAGATTGAAGACTTGATAGTATTGTAGGTGAGGTAGACGACTATAGGTCACCTCCTCCTCATATTTTCATGCTTTCAAATAATTTCGGTTTCCTTTATATGATACCGTTCGTAAAAAAACAAATGGAAGATATCCAAACAAACTGTATGTTCCCAGACAAAAAATGAAAATATATGGTAAAAATGTATATATAATGTCTATTAAAATATATAATAAGATTCCAAATGACATAAAATCACTAGATGTAAATAAATTTCAGAAGAAATTGTTTAATTGGTTGCTTGACATGTGTTTCTATTAAATTAATGAGTTCCTGAATTATTATTAAACTAATGTATTCTATAAGATTGTATAATATTGTAATTGTAAATTAACCTTAGGTAATTTTTGCGCCAATAATTGGATAATTTAATTTAATTTAACGAATATAAAATTGTATTTCTAACATTTCTACGCCGATGAGGCAGGATATGACGCACTTAATGTAATTCGACCATCTTTTGTACCATATTCTAAGAAATAAACAGATTATTATTATTATT
This sequence comes from Choristoneura fumiferana, assembly GCF_025370935.1. Lineage (NCBI taxonomy): Eukaryota > Metazoa > Arthropoda > Insecta > Lepidoptera > Tortricidae > Choristoneura > Choristoneura fumiferana. The sequence continues at coordinate 13,014,137 of NC_133493.1, forward strand.
ATAAAAAAAAACGCATCTAAATCAGTCTACCCGTTTAAGAGCTACGGTGCCACAGACACACAGACTGACAAACAGACACACATAGCGGTCAAACTTAAAACTTATAACACTTCTTTCATTGCGTCGGAGTTTAACAAAATATATGTCAGCTCGCAAAATTAAACTATGCGTAAAATGTTAGTGTAATTTTAGAGAGGAGACAAATTTTGTTTAATGACGTGATTCTTAAGATGCGTAATGCTTGCTTCGGAGATGCATCCGCTGCCTCGATCAACACGCATTCATAAACAATAAGCATCTTGAGCAAAATTTCTGCGCCCGCGCAGTATCTGTTCAACTGTTTTCGATGTGGAAGAAACCGCTGATTTTAGCTGTTTTGATCTGCGGTGAGTATATTTTAATATTACATTCTGATAGGGTATATCCCGTGGGTATAAGCCGTGGTGGCCTAGTGGTTTGATTGACCTATCGCCTCTCAAATAGAGGGTCGTGGGTTCAAACCCCGGCTCGCACCTCGAGTTTTTCGAAATTCATGTGCGGAATTACATTTGAAATTTACCACGAGCTTTGCGGTGAAGGAAAACATCGTGAGGAAACCTGCACAAACCTGCGAAGCAATTCAATGGTGCGTGTGAAGTTCCCAATCCGCACTGGGCCCGCGTGGGAACTATGGCCCAAGCCCTCTTGTTCTGAGAGGAGGCCTGTGCCCAGCAGTGGGACGTATATAGGCTGGGATGATGAATAGGGTATATCCCACTATATTTTTAATGCGAAAGTTTGTAAGTCTGTTTGTTTGTTTGTTACCTCATCACGTCTGAAACAGTTGAACCGATTTAGATGAAATCCAGTATACAGATAGTTTGAGTCCCGGGGACAGATATAGGATAGTTTTTATACCGAAAAATTGCATAGTGCCCGCGGGATAGCGATAAAGGAATTCTACATGTAAAATAATAATTCTAAGACGGAAACTAGTCGGACTCGCGCGTCGAGGTTTCCGTCCAATGTCGGTAGGTATCTATGAAAATCAAGTGTTAGCATAGCCCTTCTCCTGCGTAAGATTTCGCGTTGTGTTTGAAGTTCCCAATCCAAGCTGAGCCTATGCGGGAACTGCGGCCCAAGCCCTCTGAGTAAAATGGCGCCATTTCATGATAGATATGCCTAAAAGTTGGCCAGGCATATCACGATGTGCCTGAGAAACAATACGGCAGATTGATTAGAGCAACGCATTCGTCGATATTCCTACTTCTATACCGGGCACAGTTGTACATCGAGCGAAGCGAGAAGTGGTTAGTATAGTATGAATTGTGATCTCAACGATAACCAGTATGGCGGCGTTTCATGATATGCCTAGGAATTTCATGATCTGCCTAAACGTCACTAGACAAATCGTTAAACGGTATGGCGGATGTCGCTGAGCCAATTCATAAAATGGCGCCATTTCACGATATGCCTAGGAATTTCATGATCTGGCGTATTTTACGATCGGCCGCCGACATATTATACATTTTGTAGGAGTGTAATATTGTTCTCAGTTGTAACCTTGGTATGGAGCCAGTTCATCGACTGCCACGATGACCCTGCTTTCGACCCTGATGAGGGTCCTCTCTCGGAGCTTCAGTTCACCTGGCTTGGGGCATTACAATACATTCATGGTATAATAATAATAATAATGTTTAATGACAAAAAGTTACATTGTTAATAGTTACAACATGAGATGTAGGGTGATTAGTCTAAATAGTATGTTTCTTGATCAAGATGATGATGATGATGATGATGATAATGATGATAATGACGAAGATTTTTGGAGAAAGTCCTTAAGGGGTAAAAAAGATGTTGAAGGTAAAATTGAAACAAAAGAAGAAACAATTTTAGCTATCTATTGTAAATGAGTAAAGTCGATGGTACTTATTGACTTTTGAAAACTTGCTCTTCTAGAGGATAGACATAAGAAAGGAAATATTTGTATGTAAAATCGAAACTGGTAACGATACAAACGTCAAATAATAATGGTTTTGTTTTGGATATATAGGATAAAACATTCATGCTGTAGTGACGTAATTTACGCTAAAAGCTTCGATCAACAAGGTTTAAAGTGACAGTCAACGGACATGATACGACAGAGCTTTCTTTTTTCCCTCCAAGTTCACCAACTAATAATCGAAAATTGACTTGGGTCTTATGTTAAATCATTATGACATCGGGGCTTTCAAGAAAAGCGCTTATACTTTCAAGGCCGGGAATCTTCGATCAACAATTGTATTGTTGATCGAAGCCGGCAATGGACCAATAACTCTCCGTCAGTAGTTGATACTCATGGGCAGTGGTGTTCATTTCTCATCAGATGACCCGCTGACCCGCTTGCTCGTTTGCCTTCCTCTCATAATAAAAAATGGTACATATTTTTAGAGCTGGTGGAAATTTTATAATTCTAGAAACTCCTTTTTCTAGTTAAAAACGGGACCCCTCACTACTTCCGGGTGCCTCGCGTGATCCTCATCAGCCGCCAGTTCGTGCTGTCCACAGCCGAAGACGCAGCACAGATACCTGATGGATACGCCTTGTAAGTAACCCTAAGCAGCTGTCAATTTCGGTTCTCATTCCATTAACCTCAGAAACGGACGCCACATTGCACCCTTTATACTTCTTTTTGGTAAAAAAAGTTGCCTAGACGAGTTCACCAATTGCTGACCTTGCAATTTTCTCTTTGTGTATCTGTTTTCTGTATCCCTTAGGTACTATTGTGGTATACAATAAGGTCATTTTTAACCCCCTACGCAAAAAGAGGGGTGTTATAAATTTGACCGCTATGACGTGTGTCTGTGTTTGTCTGTGGCACCGTAGCTCTTAAACGGGTGGAGCGATTTGAATGCGGTTTCTTTTATTTGATAGCAGGTTTTCTAGCAATGGTTCTTAGACATGTTTTATCAAAATCAGTTCAGCCGTTTTTGAGACATTGAACTTTGTAGTGAGAAAGTCGGCGGTTTTCCAACTTTTTGTTGGTTAGGTTAGGTTATATTGAACTGTACCTATCATAAACATTGAAATTAGTATTCAGCGTAATGAGAGTTCCCTTTACCTCCCAGAGGCAACGTGGTCTTCGGCGACTACGAACGGGACGAGCGGGAGTGCCACACGACAGTCCAGGACCTGGCCGACCAGAAGGCAGAGTGCGAGCCCGCCATACTGCTGATGCCACTGGCAGATGTTCTGCTGCATCCGGAGTACAAGCACTTCGGGGCGAAGACCAGCGTGGCTCTTATGAAGCTCATCACGGCTGTCAAATCCAGTGAGGCTTTCATCATATCACCATATTGAAACGATAGTAGGTATACTCGTAGCTCGGAATGATTACAATCATTACCCCAGCATCTATACGTCCCACTGCTGAGTACAGGCCTCTTGTCAGAATGAGGGGGCTTGGGCCGTAGTTCCCACGCGGGCCCAGTGCGGATTGGGAACTTCACACAAACCATTGAATTGCTTCGCAGGTTTGTTTGTTTTCCTTCACCATTAAGCTCGTGGTAAAAATGTAATTTCGCACATGAATTTGGAAAAACTCAGAGGTGCGAGCCGGGGATTTGAACCCATGGTTTCGGATAATTAAGTAAAACATTACTTTTGAACATGAAACTACCGTGAGATTCACTCATATTAAATATAATGACCCGGATAACTCACGTCTTAAATCGAGTTTAGCTCGACATGTTGTTGTTTAGCGCGAGCAGAGCAGCGGCGCGCAGTGCGCGTGTTGCAGCAGCCGCTGAGTGGCGTTGCTCCGAAGACGAAGGGCTACGGATTAGCCCGAAACATGTCGAGCTAAACTCGATTTAAGACGTGAGTTATCCGGGTCATTATATTTAATAAAACATTACTTTGCTTACTTTCCTTCACCCTCGATCAGTAAAAAAACTACTTTTTTTCAGAATACGTGCTACCCGTTTGTTTGCCGTTTAAGAACTTCCTTATAGAGCGAAGCGGCAAGCAGATCAGGGAAAAGATCTACCACATCGACTTTGTTAGTGGTAAGCTTTACACTTCAATGTAATCACAACTACCGACCTTCTATCCTTTTTCCCGCAGCCAACATAGTTTGACCGACTGCAATGAAATAGCAATAGGACATACAGACAGACCGGATAGGTTACAGAATCTGAGTAAGAAGCTTGAGGTCCCGGTACCGAAGGTTTAAATAACTAATGATAACTAACTAATTAATGATATTGTTGTTGTTGTTTATACTGTTTATTGTTACAAAAAATACAAAAAGGTTACAACAAAAAACGTGCTCAGTACAAAGGCGGTCTTATCCCTGATTTTTACCTAAATCTAAGCGGAGTCGGCTGTTGGCAGTTCCATTGCAGTTGGAATTCTGCTTGTGAGGCCCTAAGGTATTGGTTCATTAAACAACTCACATCCATTTGTGACTTTGCAGATGTTCCTCGAGATTTCATAGAAGAAGAGAAAGATGTTTCGCGCATTGCTTTATTGCCGAGAGAGCTCTGCTACCTGTACGACCAGCCTGACGTAAGCAAACTTTTTCAAGTACTATCCGGATCTTGGCCTTCAACAGCAGTCAACGCCATGCTTTACGATCTTGGGCCAGCTCTTGCCAGCTTTTGATCCCGAGATCCAAAAGGTATTTATTTTATTCGATTGGATGGCAAACGAGCAAGTGGGTCTCCTGACGGTAAGAGATCACCACCGCCCATATACATCTGCAACACCAGGGGTATTGCAGATGCGTTGCCAACCTAGAGGCCTAGAGTAATTTTACAGGCTGTCTTACTCTCCACGCCGAAACACAACAGTGCAAGCACTGCTGCTTCACGGCAGGATTAGCGAGCAAGATGGTGGTAGCAATCCGGGCGGACCTTGCACGAGGTCCTACCACCTGCAAAGGTCTCTCTGGACCTTGTCCCTCCAGTGGTACTTGGGACGACCAACCGGTAACAGTGTGGAGGTTTTACATAAATTATGATTGTCAACAATCCATTATCAATTACTGAGTTTGTGGGGCTAGTCTTGCTCACGCCTCCCGAATTAAGCTGCGCTACCACCAGAGATGTGTTCTTCATGAACCAACAGAAACGCTTCATTTACCTCGCCTCGCTCTGCTCAGCTGTTTCCACTAGAGATGTGCTGTGCGAGGTAGGTAAATGAAGTGTTTCTATTGGTTGATGAAAAGCACATTCCTCGCACATGTCTGGTGGAAACGCAGACTAATTATATTAAGAAGAGTTTCCCTGCGCGGCCGCGTTATTTATTCGTTTGGGATATTGCTGTCTTTATCGCTCGTGACATAAGCGCTCGCAGCCGTCCCCCCCATGCCTTCCGCAACGACGTCCGTAATTTATATCGAGATAGCTGTAGGCTTTTCAAGATTTGGGCGGTTGGATTTTGGGTTTCGTTGTCCTCATATTATACGAAAAGTATAGCACAGAAATCAATGATATTTTACAATCAAGATATTAATTATATTTTCTATGCCTGTGGTTTTTTCGATTTTTGTAAAAATGCTTGATTAGTCTGTAATTCTCGTGCAAAGTTGACCTCTTTTTTTTTACGACTTTTGAGCTCCTGTAATTCTGATATTACACATTCAATATGAAAATCTGAAAACCACAGGCATAGATAATTACGTCTAGTCCATACTTACAAAATTTCATCTATTTCTGTTGCCTAGTTGTCAAATGAGACCGGGACTACGTTTGTATCCTAAATGGAACGAAGAGACTTCTCAAGAACGATTCTTGATTACAGAACGGCACTCAAATAGTGAAGGACCGCATAGCGTGCACCACGGGCTGCGGGTTCCGTTCCGGTGCCCCCAACGTTGTCCACGAGCACACCGGCCATTGGTCCATCGTATCCCTATCCCAAGGTAGACCTTAACTGGTCAGGGGTCCATATCGGCTCCGTTTCCGCCAGAGATTTGCTAGGATGTGTTGCGAAGAATGTGCTTTTCATTAACCAATAGGAAACCTTTATTTACCTCGCCTCGCTCCGCTCATCTGTTTCCACTAGAGATGAGCTGTGGGAGGATAGGTAAAATAACCTAACCATAAAAATTTCACTTTTAATACAAGTTTTTTTTGCTGACTGTACTTTTTGTTGACTGTACTTGCATTGTCACCCAAACTACATTTGCATACCAAATTTCAAGTCGATACTATTAACCGTTTAAGAGTTCCTTGGCTGGACTACCAGGATATCACTACACTAGATTATTGTATTGTCACGCGATTTACATAATTATTCCAAATTTCAAGTCAATCTGACTACTGGAAGTTGGTCAAATTTAACTTGCAAGATTTGATTACAGACAGACAGACAGACAACGGGACAGATGAAACTAAATAAAAGCTTGTAAGAAGCGTTTCTATTGGTTTATGAAAAACACATTCTTAATCATGCTGATTATTTTTTAATTTTACCTTATTTTTTATCTCTTCATGTTATGTCACGAATAAATGTTTTTAGGGTTCCGTAGCCAAAATGGCAAAAATGAAACCCTTATAGTTTCGCCATGCCATTCTGTCTGTCTGTCTGTCTGTCCGCGGCTTTGCTCAGGGACTATCAATGCTAGAAAGCTGTAATTTTGCACGAATATAAAATATATTTAAACTATGGTGACAAAATGGTACAATAAAAAAATAAAAAAAATTTTTTTAGAGGGGGTACCTCCCATAGACGTAAAGTAGGGGTGATTTTTTTTCTCATCCAATCTTGTAGTGTGGGGTACTGTTGGATAGGTCTTTTAAAACTATTAGGGGGTTGCTAAAACGATTTTTTTGCAAAATATTCAACTTTAAAGTGCAAATTTTTATATTTTTTTTTGGGTCCCACCCTCTAAAATCTAAACCGGTAGTTGGAATAATTTGAAAAAATTCAAGTTCGGTAGTTAAGTATATCAAACTTACAAGGAAAACTATAACGGTTAAATTTTTTTGAGAATTATTAGTAGTTTAAGAGTAAATAGCAGCCTAAGGTATAAAATATATGTAATAAGATAAACTTGGAATAACTATTCCGTACAAAATACGAAATCCTTTGAAAAATATTACTTAATTTTTTCGTAATGACTACGTAACCCTATTTCGGGCGTGTCCGACACGCTCTTGGCCGGTTTTTTTATTTGTTACTTCAAACTCAATTAACCAAATGTTTCGCAGGCGGGTCCCCCTGCCCCGACCCGCTGCGCACGCGCCGCCCCCCCGCGCCGCCACGGCACATACTGTTGTACCCGTACGTGCCCTGGATAACTGCCGCCATCACCGGGAAGGCTGTCGGGGCTTTTGCTAAGGACGACCCCTTCGGTGAGTGGCTTGTTAAGATAGCTGTGTAATTCTCTAAACCAGCGGTTCTCACAATCTTTCGGCGATGGTATCCTTTTGGAAAAAATCCTCGAGTGGCGACCACGATACGGAAGACGAAGCGTTGACAGGCCTCCCACCAGGTTGACTGACGACATCGTGAGAGTTGCGGGAAACCGGTGGATGCAAGTGGCGAGTGGTCGCTCATTGTGGCGTTCTAAGAGGGAGGCCTTTGTTCAGCAGTGGACGTCTTCCGGCTGATGATGATGATCCTTTTGGAAAATTATATTTTTGCTGGAGCCTTGAAACAGTCGGGACTTTACATTGAAATTGCGTGTAATTTGGGGGTTGCCACTGGTTGATGGACGGCCGGCGCTGCTACGACCGTCCTCGACCTCTCATAATAATGTGTATTGTACGCCAGGTTTCATGATGCCCCGAGCGTCGGACACGCCGTCAGACCGCGTGGGCCACGCGTGGGTCGGCCACTGGTGGATGGGTGGCCTGCGCTGCTACGACCGCGGCCGCTCCGCCCTCGACCTCTTCCGGTTCTACCACGAGGTGTTTTCCGTCAAACCGCTTACAAAGACCTATTTGACATACTATTTGGAGGTGAGAAAAAATAACAGTCAAATGACAATTTGGGTATTCATTCTTCAAATTTTACATTTATACCGCACCAGCTATTGCACGCAAAACTATCCTGTGTCAAAAATACAAACTGAGACATGGATGCACTGAAAAACCAGAAAAAGAGACCAGCACTGGGAATTGAACCCAGGTCCTCAGCAACACTCCGCTACACCACTGCTGGACATACATATCTCAGGTTGCTTATTTAAGGAGCAGCACTAGCGACATCTATGTTTCGTCGACAGATGTCACACTCTTTCGGAACTAACCGCTCACCCAGACAAGAGATGTCGTTACTAAGCAATCAAATTATGATTAGTTTTTTGAAGTCTTTTTGTATTTTTTATTTCAACTCCAAATTTGTTACTTTCACGGGATATTTATTTATTTATTATTTTACAGATTGCCAGCATGAGAGACACAGTCATTATATGTGTTAAAGTGGGGATGCCATATCAGATCGGAAATCCAAAAGTGTGGAATTTAGATACTACTGAAGTAAAGGTAAGTTATCCGAACGGGGCTGCCTGCATAACCTAACCAACTTAAAACATTTTAAAACCCCCGAAATTGCTATATTTCAGTATTAAAACATTAAAACATAAAAAAATCTCCTCTATGTGTTTCCAGTTGTCCAGTTATCTAATATCGCGATACTTTTTATCCCAATATTCCCACGGGATAGGGATAAAATACATAAATAAGAACCGCTAGGCTTAGAGTCGTGAAATTTGGTATGTAGGTAGCTGGACGTCTGGAATAACACATAGGCTACTTTTTATCCCGATGTTCCCACGGGACAGGGATAGAATCTCGAACTAATAACCGCTGTGCTTAGAGTCATAAAATTTGGTATGTAGGTAGCTGGACATCTGGAATAACACATAGGTTACTTTTTATCTCACGGGTCATGAAATAATTTAACGTCAATGAAAACCACGGTCTAATTTTAGGAAATTTTCAGTTCAGGAATTTCAATTCAACTGCTGTATCTAATGATTTATGCGAGCGAAGCCGCGGGTAAACGCTAGTTTATAATATTAGTAGGATTCGATGCATCCAGCACCCGAAATATCGAGAGCTCATATTAAAAGGTACTAGTCAAACCCTTTAGCAAATAGTGACTAATATAAATAGATTAGATTAGGTTAGAACTGAGACCCTAAGAAAAACTAACTTTTGCTAACCCTAATAAAAAACGAACTGCTCCTAGTACAGTGGGTTAGGTAAGGCTAGAACTGCGACTCAGAAAAACTAACTACCGTCAGTAACTGTAGTTTATTAGGTTAGATAGGACTGCAACCTTAAGGAATTCGAAACAAAAACGTGCCATGAGAACCAAATCGTAGGTACCAATTTAAACATGTTATGTAAATAGTTTGTCAAATAATCATTTATAAATTGATGTTTTGTAAAATAACTACTTTGAAAAATGAGTTGTTTGGGTAATGGATATTTTTAAAATTATGATTTATCGTATGATGTGTTTGTAAAGTGACAATTCTTCTTCGTCGTTTCACTCTTGACAGAGTGGTCGTGGTCATCATTTTATAGTGCTAGTAGCAAGCTTAACAATACGCCTCCATTCCTCCCTGACAGCCACCTTCCTTATGCTTGCGTGTAGTGGTCCTTCTATTGCTGCTTTGACCTGGTCTGTCCATCTCATAGGAGATCTACCTCGTGGCCTAGTGCCTTCGACTTTCCCCTGGATCACAAGTCGCTCCATAGCTGCGTCTCCTTTACAACATATGTGTCCGAAAAAAGTAAGGATGCGAGACTGCACTATGGACGATAGACGCTGTTTAATGCCGAGTTCTAAGTGACAATAAGTATATTTATCAAATGATCATTTGTGATGTGAATAGTTAATGATATGAAGTGGTTGTGAAATGAATAGTTTGCGAAACGTTTTTTGTGAAATGATCATTTGTTAAACGTTGTTTGCCAAATGATAGTAAACCTCGTTTACATCATTGTTCAATGATGTTTTTTTTGTCAACTCGCAGGTTCGGATTCCGCTTCTGGTCTTCGAGAATTTATACAAGTTCCAGGTGGAAGCGTGGGCCTACAACACGACCATGTCCGGAGAGACGGACTCCCAGATCAGCAAAGATACCAATGAGAGCTGAACGCATCCTCGCTATCTTCTGTTATCTCATCATCATGTATTTAAGAGTAGCTCTTGTCGGTGGAGTAATCGCCATTCTGTGCCTCTCTGCCAATGCTTTGAGATCCAGCAAACTTAACCGTTATAGTTTTCCTTGTAAGTTTGATATACTTACTATCTCCTGAATTTTTTCAAATTTTTCCACCCACCGGTTTCGATTTTAGGAGGGGGGTGGGGGTGTGGGGGACAACGCTCGATTTTAATGAAAATTTGCACTTTAAAGTTGAATATTTCGCAAACAAATCACTGAATCAAAAAATGGTTTTAAAAGACCTATCCAACGATACCCCACACTATAGGGTTGGATGAGAAAAAAAAATAACCCCCACGTTACGTCTATGGGTCTATGTGACCATAAAAAAAAATATTATACCATTTTGTCGGCATAGTTTTCATATATATCCGTGAAAAATTACAGCTTTCTAGCATTGATAGTCCCCGAGCAAAGCCGCGGACGGACGGACAGACAGACAGACAGACATGGCGAAACTATAAGTTCGTTTTTGCCATTTTGGCTACGGAACCCTAAAAACAGGTCTATTAGATGTGAATATCGTCTGATGTACATATTTATGCAAAAAAAATTGTGTGATCATTTACATGTGGCGTTTTATTACTGCAATAATTAAATATATTTAGTATTTCTAGGGTTTTAATTACTAGAACATGAGCTTCGATACTTCTAAAGACACGCATGGCGTGTCCACACGTCTTCACCTGGACTAAAAGTTAGTTAGAAACAACAGGATGAGATTATAAAATTAAATCATACTTACTTATAAATATTTTTTCCAAACTTTACTTTCGTCTGCCGTGTGACGGATCCGTCCGGATTTTTTCCGATGATCTTATATGGAAGTTATATGTGACTCATCTGGCATACCAAAGGTTAAAGCAAGATATAGGCGAAGCCAGTAACGCGGCGCCGATCCCCAGACAAGCCAGCGCTGGCCTGGCCCGTGTTATTTGGATGAGGTCGACTGGGTTCATTTCATTTCTGGAAATCCTGGATTATGCTTGCGGAGTTACTGTCTTGTATCACAGGCCGGTGCTCTATTCTTGCCAATGCTGGCAGCTAGCGCTGGATAGCTAGTGGCTTCGTTTAAACGGCCCGGAACATGGTTTTATGAACTCCCTAATCATGCCATTAGACTACACTTGTGTACTAGTACTAGGTACTAAAAAGAATTAGATACTGCTAGATTGACCACCACACTTTCATCATCATCATCCGAAAGACGTCCAGTGCTGAATAAAGACCTCTCTCTTAAGACGCCACAACGAACGACAAGTCGTCACTTGCGTCCACCGGTTCGTCGTCGGTGTCGTCAGTCCACCTGGTGGGAGGCCTGCCAACGCTTCGCCTTCCGGTTCGTGGTCGCCACCCGAGGACTTTTCTCTCCCAACGGTTATCTGTGTTCATGTATTTAGGTGGTTGGTACAACACAACAAAATCTCAAGAAAGCAATTGAAATGAATCACTGTTAACTACTTGGAATGACTACGATTGTCCGATTATCCATATTAGTGAGAACGTTTGACTTGAAGGTAACATGAGTTTCTTTCTATAGCCGACCATCAATTAACCAACAAATGCGCTAAGCTATTCGCCTAAAAACTCGTAACTTGGCAGCCTTGCTAAACGGGAAGGTTTGTGTTTTTTTTAACTATCCAGCATCAATATAATTAGTTGCCAGCAATGATTTTTTTTTTTTAATTCAATTTAACGATCTTCTTGTCGACTTTTTCGACTGTACTTGTATTGTTATCCAAATTGTACATCCGTACCAAATTTAAAGTCGATGCCATTAACCGTTGAAGAGTTCCCTCTTGCGGAGACAATGGGCGCACCAGCTTTAACCTTACAATTTTAGCGCCCTCAAGTAGACAACATAAAAAGCTTGGTAGTAAAAAACATAGCAAATAGTAATTTATCGTAATTTGATTGTAATTTACCTTTAGGATACCGAGACATCCCGAGTGTCATAGTGGAAATAATCGTGTAGTTGTATTATGTTTCTTAAGTTAGGTATTTAGTTTGTTTCCCACAATTATATTTAAAAACTCGGTTATCGAGTCCGGATATTGAACCCCCGACCCTCAACCTGAAAGGCCATAGGTCAAACCACTAAGCGATCACGGCTACTTACTTCCGAGACCAAATCCATATAATATTTGTGAGAGATATCGTAGATGAGATTGTTGCTCAAAGAATTAGTGGACGGACGACCTTAAGAGGCTGAAGACAGTGTTGTGGCGCGACATGGAAGAGGCCAGGTCCAGCAGTGGACTGCTGTAGGCTGATGATGATCAGATTGTAGATGAGTACTTCTACGAGCGTTTCAACCGTAATTAAACGTTGTCGTAATTAAACTTGTCAATGTAAAATTATGCCAAATGATAATTAGACCAAATGGATATAATGCGAAATGTAAATATGCTAAAGATTCGTTTGGGAAATGAAACTACTGCGATAAGTTTTTGGGAAGTGAAATTTGGCGAAAAATATTTTGCCGAAACGGCACTACACCGGTGTGCATGTAGTATACAATTACAATTCATTACAATTCTTGCTGTCGGTCTCTCATTTCTTCAATATATGCGACAGGAAACTGATAACGGGTGAAAAGCTCGTAGAACTAGCCAGATAAAAGTTCAACAAAATATATACCTACATAAAAGACGAGAAACAAATAACCATGAGCATGAATTTAAATCGAGCACGACCACATAACTGCACTTTATTGCATACGCTCAATCTGCATTTCGATTATCAATTTCGCTATGAATACGAGCGCAAAGCTATAACGATTTTAACACGTTCCATACAGTGTACAGTTTCGAATGCAAATATCTATAACGTTATCGAAAGTACTGCCCCCTGAATAATGATTTTAAGGCAAAGTTAATATGAAATTATCTGCAATCTTACTGATATAGTAATGTAATGTGTTTAATGTGTGTGTTCCTCCAGCAGAGGATCGTGGGTTCAAACCCCGGCCCGCACTCTGAGTTGCTTCGAAATTCATGTGCGAAATTACATTGAAATTTACCACGAGCTTTACGGTGAAGGAAAAACATCGTGAGGAAACCTGCAAAACCTGCGAAGCAGTGTGTGAAGTTCCCAATCCGCACTGGGCCGCGTGGGAACTACGGCCCAAGCCCTCTCATTCGTCCAGCAGTGGGACGTATATAGGGGGATGATGATGATGATGAAGTATGATAGATATCTAGAATGAATTAATAATGTAAGTTTTATTTTTCAAATCGTTCGGGTTCGATTCCCGAGCTGAGTACAAGTTTCACTTAAATGTTTGTATGGAGTTTTTCCTGCTACTAGAATCGATGACATGGTTCCTAACAAGAGATCTTCGTATGTCTTATAGTTTCAGACTTTCGCATACTGACCGTTCTGAATGTTACACCCTGTATACACGATTCTTTAGGCGCCATCCATAAAGTGTGCACGTCACACCATATTTGACCCTTTTTAGCAACCCCCCCCCTACCACACTTCACACGTATTGCTATTATTTTGTTCCTGGTCACAAACCGCTTGAACCTCTGTCTGTATGCCGTACTTATGGATGACCCCTTAGCTAGAAAGACGCCTTCAGGTTTAAATATACGTTTCATTTCTACAATTATGATGCACCTTGCCTTTAAACGTTTCTCCCGCAGCCATCCTTGTTAGTTGGCCACGCCCTTTTTATCTGCTAAACCATTTATTACAGTGTCGTGACGCTATGGCTTTATTACATGACTACACTCTACAGTCACTAGCACCAATATCTGACACAGCAAAAGCGTGCATAAAATATCTGATACGACTAAATTTCCCGGGTCGAACCGACTTAAAAATAGTGTAAGTATGTTTCCAAGTATTAAATCGTAAATCTTCTTCGTTAATACCGTGTCAGCCGGCAGGACGTGACAGATATTTTTGCACGCTTTGTTATGTGGGCGATTTTAACGCAGGTGCCTGTAATAGTATTTTTTCTACTCCTATACTGTAATCTGTGATTTACTTAATCACGAACAGTAATATAACAGCATACATAAAAAGATTCTGGAAAAGTCTTTATTGTCTATTCCCCATAACAGCACTGTATCGTAATGTTGCTAAAACGATACTGCTAACTGCAACCACTTACTTTTTTTTTCTTAATTCGTACGTTCAGACAGGCTAAGGTGCAACCAGTTACATATTTTACATGGTTTTATACAGAATAAAAACTTTCCGAACATAATCCATAGCCTGCCAACGCTGCCAACATAAGTAACGCGTATTTTTAACATCGTCACAGGCAAGTAAAAGTGAATCAAAAACAAAATTTAACTTAGACAAATTTTGTCATTTTCATATTTGTCACTTGTTTATTGTTGTTTACCTTCTCTTTGCGTTTGCCATACTTTTTAGTAAAATATGAAAACGTTTAAAGTTTACTATTTCTCTAATTTTGTATTGTAATTTATAAGTATCCAGTCGAAGAAAAAGTATTGTATTCAACGTTGTATAAGTAAGTCAAAAAAAGCTCGTGGCGTCTTTTTCTTACGATGTTCGCTAAAGCTCACATCGTAACTCACGCCACTCACCTTTTTTGAACCCTGTTATACAACTAATGCATAAAATACTATTATGCAACTGTATCGTAATAGGGATCCTTAAAACACGAGTGTGGGTTTCATAATAGAGTCACATGAGTGTTTTAAGGCCTAATTACGTACAGTTGCATGCAATATTTTATCTATATCCATATATTAAATTCTCTATCATGTGTTCAAGAACCTGATAATGACCTGCATTAACGAGAACTAGGTAGATGTCTGCCCCACAAGCTGTGCCCTTAGTGTAAGTTTTCGGTTACAAAATACGTCTCGACCGCGTTCGCGTTAAAATCTCGATTTGTATGGAAACACGAACATCGCAAACGTTCCGCTAGAGGCGCTGTTCGTGTTTTGCATACAAATTGAGATTTTAACGCGAACGCGATCGAGACGTATTTTGTAACCGAAAACTTAAACTAAGGGCACTGCGCCCGCTGCGCGCGCGACGACCTGCTGCTGCACGTGGTCCAAACCGGTGGGTGGAAAATTTTGAAGAAATTCAGGATGGTAGTAAGTATATTTATCAAACTTTCAAGAAAAACTATAACGGTAAAGTTTTCTTGAGAATTAGTAGTAGTTTAAGAGTAAATAGCAGCCTAAGGTATAAAATATACCTAAACTATGGAAGATTCCGTATAAAATACAAAATCCTTAGAAAAATGTTACTTATTTTTTTTGTAATGGCTACGGAACCCTATTTCGGGCGTGTCCGACACGCTCTTGGCCGGTTTTTTTTTTAGTATACGGTCTAAACTTAATTCTGAAGCTCAAGCTTCATAGCAGTAACTACGATTAGAATATTACTTATTATTATAAATACAGTTATTAAATTATGTATAAATATAAATCGAATTAATATTATGTAGCAAATTACGCATTAATATTGTGTTATTTTGTAAGTATATTACGTATTAACTACTAACAGACTAAACAAAATTACAACTTCATCTTACTACGTTTAAGAGCTACGGTACCACAGACTGACAGACAGACACACACACACACACAGACACACATAGCGGTCAAACTTATAACACCCCTCTTTTTGCGTCGGGGGTTAAAAACATTAAATAAACGAATATCAGGGGACACGGGACACGAATTAATTTAGTCTCAAAGTAAAGAAAACTTGTGATATAGGTACTACGCAACGGACAAATATATACTTAAATAGGAATACTTACTTAAATACAGATCTCAAGAACAAACGTTCGTATTACTCGTACAAATATCTGTCCCGATCGGGGTTCGAACCCGGGGCCTCAAGCTTCGTAGTCAGGCTCCTTTCTACTGGGTTATAAGGTCGTCTACATACCTATTACTATATTATCCTTGATAAAAAGATTTGCAAGAGTTTGAGTTTGATAAACGAAGGTTTTCAAGAAAAATACGGGTTGGTAAATATATTAGAGGTTTATTAATTGTGTTACAATTCAATTGTGCAATACAGTATGCATTAAATGATCGGGAATTACCCAAACAGATCTTAGCAATTAATTGGCGAATGTTCTTAGCATCATGAAATAAGAAAACGAAGCTTTTATAACCTGAAAACAAAAAGTTCAACCGTTTACTGAAGCTCTGACGTATTAAAGGGATCCCATGCCCCAATGACCTTCGATCTGAATTCCTTAGTTTTCTAATGATTTTTGTAGCTTATTATATTAACAACAACGGCTTTAAGCAATATAGTATCCCATATTTACTTCAAAGTTAATTGTTTTCGAGATATTTCGCATCAAAGTTGAACAATTTTAGGCCAAAAATAACCCATAATAACCCATAAAAATAGGCCATAACTTTGTGTTAATTACTCGTAGTTTCAAATGAAAACCCTCGACCAGTTTTTAGAAACGTCAAAGATGAACCCAAATATTTAGATTTCGTATATGTTAGATCTATCACGTCAATAGAGATACGAAATAAGTGTTTTTTTCAGAAAATGTTAAAAAAAATCATACAAAATGAAGTATTCATTTTTTTCAAAATCCGGTAGACAAATATGGAGATAAAAGATTGGAGAGCCGATAGCCGTTTGACTTATAATTCTACCTGTAGTGCAAAAGTAGGAGATACGATTCACAACTTGTCAAAAATCGATGAAAACCTCGGGTAGCCCCTTTACTCCGGAGTCAGACAAGAAGAAGGTATGATGGCGGGAGGCCATTGAATAATATGTATTGCATAGATAGAGACATACGGAAAAGTGGAAAGTAACGATGGGATTAATTATTCAAGTTCTAATGAACTATAAACATTGAAAAAGCTTTTAAGTAATTTAAATTTGATTATAATATTGTAGACACTGGTAAAAATATTGTAAAACTAGGCGTTACCGCGTAGAACTCGTTTATCACTATCCGGTGGGAACTATACAATTTTCCGGGATAAAAACTATATGTTATTCTATCCCACTAATAAAAAATCATGTTTCTATAAAAAAAAACTAATATTATTATAACTGTGAAAGTTTATAATTCTTCTGTTCATCACGTCTAATCTAAACCGCAGAACCGGTTTATAGATGAAATTCGGTATACAGATAGTTCGAGTTCCGGGGAAGGACGTAGGATAGTCGTTGTTATCCTGGAAAATGCATAGTTCCTGCGGGATAGCGTTAAACGATTTCTACGCAGACGGAGTCGCGGGCAACGATGATGATGATTAGATTGGTTTGGAGTCATTTTGTTTTTTATTTTTTTTCAACTCCAAGTTTGTTACTTTTCTGGTTTTCTGGTTTTTCTGTGTATCCATATGTCTCAGTTTGTATTTCGATATGTTTCACGGGATACCCGTAAACGTAACAAATTTGGAGTTGAAATAAAAAATACAAAAACAAAAAATACAAAAAGACTCCAAAAAACCAATCATATTTTGATTTATTTGATTGCTTAGTCATCTCTTGTCTGTGTGAGCGGTTGGTTCCGAAAGAGTGTAACGTCTCTCGATGAGAGCGGAACATAGATGTCGCTAGTGCTGCTGCATAAGTAGCGTAGTAGAAATAAGCAACCTGAGATATATATGCATAGGAAGAATTTGTGTCTAGATTCCTGTCCAGCGGTGGTGTAGGGGCTATAGCACGCAGCACGGATTGCTGAGGACCTGGGTTCGATTTCCAGCGCTGGTCTCTTTTTCTTTTTTTTTTGTGCATCCATGTCTCAGTTTGTATTTTCGATGATGATGATGATGATGATTATTAATTGTGACTACCGCCTGCATAGTCTGCACTCCGACTGGTACCATGTTGCAGGCTTTCAGTGCCAGAGACTGTTGCACAGTCTGCAGCAGGATCAGCACCGTCCGTCGGTTGCTGTTGTCCATGCACTCCCACGGTAAACCATACACCGCGTTGACCAGAGGATCCGTCTGTCCGAAAAAGGATTCGTGAAACAATTTGGAATTTGAATAGAAAACATACACTATAATCCTACTAATAGGTCAATCTTGGCCTTCCTCTGTCCCGCCTTCTTTTTGCTTTTCCTTCCAGCAGATTTAAAAAGATATTGTCGTGTCGTATCAGTGTCTTGTACCTATTAATTTTGATCAGGTGAAGGAGAAATCGTATCGTATCGTATTAAGAAGTCATACAGCTAGCGAAGACCGTGTACAGTGGCGGTTACTCCACCGGTAGCGTAACTCTTAAATTTAAGAAAGAAGAATATTCCCTTCTCATGCAATTTGACCCTTAAAAGACCGCAAGCGTACCTTGGAGCTAATAAGCTCAAATATCACTGATAATTGGTTAACTGTTGATAAACCACCAACGTCAGTAAACCGTATGTTGCCACAGCACCTGGATCCTGTAAAACAACATATTCGCTTAAGAATAAGCAGTAGATATAGTCAAGCAATATTCACCTGACCAGTATTAAAAGACATGTTCAAAAATAATTGTTATTGTCTACTTATGAAAGCTTGGAACGGTTCATCGCTGTGGGAACTAATGAAGGCAAGAGACCACATGGCTTTTACCAGGTCCTCCGGCTATCTCCGTGACGTCCTACGCCGCGCTAACCGATCAGCTGTCTCCCGAGAACTTTTCGGCCGCAACGGCCATCTTTTCTCCGTGCTATATTTCCATTTCAACTAGCTAATTCGCTTGGCTATATCGGTGAAGCTCGATTACATCACGGTGGCATCTTAAAAGAATATTATTATTTAGAAAAGGACACAGGATAAATAAGACCATTACCAGCGTAGAACACTCCAGCAGCAATACGCAGTCGCTAACCAAGTGAAAGCCGTAGTAGACACACAGCGTAACGCTGTACGCGCTAGAAGTGTTTGCTAAGAACCTGCAATGTACACACGGGTCGGAAAGCATATAAATTTATTATTATATCATCATTATATCAAATGAATTGCTGCTCCTCACTGATCAGAATAAAATTGAAAAAGATTTGTCTTTGTGAACGGTTAGCTAATTTGGGTGACGTGAAATTTGCAACAATCACAGTTATTAGGTATTTAAGCTAAGCCCCAAGTTTTGGATCATCTAAGTCTCCCGAGAAGAGCACTGTTCTGCTGCTAGAGACCCCTGCTGATCCCCTGCTGATCTAGACAACGTAGATTTTACTAGCCGCAGCCAACGACGTCCCGTGATCTTTATCAGATCGTCCATCCTCCTTGCTGGATGCCTACTAACACTTCGTCTTCCGGTATAAGTCGCCACTCTAGCCAAAACTTTAAAGTCCTAACGGCCAGTAGTTCTACGAAATTCTGTTATGATTTTGAGAATTAGAAATGCGTTCTATGAATTAAAAAAGAGTTCAGGTATGCATTGTAAGAATTAGAAACACATGAAGTTCAAAACCACTTCTAACGGATTCACACTTAGTACTATTATTTATTCTGTGCTTCTGTTAAAAACGGAGGTGACTGGAACGGTGTTTAGTGTATAAATTTCAACTAACTATAATATAACTCGCTTGTAATAGTACAATAAACTTACTCCTTTATCATAATGTAGTATTTTACAATATCCTGAAGTCTCTGAGCCACTTGTTTGTTTTCTTCATATGAATACCTTAGCGGCACCGTTCTAGCATCGTCAGTATTAGGCCTCGAAAAAAGTTCAAGTTGTGCTCAAAAATGTTCAAGTGCCCCAAATGTGGAACACAATCAAACAAATCAGGAGGTCATGGCAGCAAACATACAACCCACATTGTATGAGACGTAAAAGTTGTATAAACAGATTACGGTGTACCAAGCCTTATTGTTTTGGGCAAATGGAAGAGG
>NC_133493.1:13034198-13134140 GCF_025370935.1 Choristoneura fumiferana
GATCGCATTAGCGACCCACTTCAAATAGCGAACCTACTGTGTTAAAATAAAGTTGTGTTAAATACTTGTGATATTACATATCATTTAATAATATTGTAAATCTGTTTAAAAATATACCTCATTCATCTAAGGTTCAGCTGTTATTGAGACATTGAGCTTTAAAATGATGACTCTGAATATCGAAAATTTAAATATCGATAGTTAAAATATTGACGGTCAAAATATCAAACTACCCTATTTTCGATATTTTGACCGTCGACTTTTTATATTAGATTATTAATTTTTGATATTCAGATACGTCCTCTTAGAATGTCGGCGATTTTCAACATTTCTAAAAGTTGACACATATACACACACACACACACATACACAGACACACATACACACACACAGACACACATACACACGCACACGCGCTCGCACTCGCGCACGCACACTAGCACGTACGCACACACACACACACACACATACCACACACACACACACACACACACACACAACACACACGGCACACGGCACGCACACGCGCTCGCACACGCGCACGAACACGCGCACGCACACTCGCATGCATGCAAACACACACACGCTGACCATTGAACTTGGCATTTTTGTCGTTGAAGTCAAACACCAATAATTTAAAATGTTTAATGATAATTATTTAATTATTTGCATCATGTCCTTTGTGATAGAATTGAAACATAGTGAACAATATCGGTTGTGCAACGTTTTTTCCCAGATATGAAAAACTGCATTTCAATATTCATTTACTGGCGAATGTTCTCAGCATCAGGAAATATGAAAATGATGCTTTCACAATCTGCGAACAAGAAAGTCTCTATATAAGTTTGTAAACTACAATAATAATATTTTATTTAAATTCTGGTGGTACAGCTACAAGACCTTTAAAAAAAACATTAAATTTAAAAAAATCAAAACCCGACTGCGTTAAAAACTAAAAGAAGAAAATAAGTCTAGTGGTCTAGAACTCTGTCAAGAAGCTCATTTACCACACGACCACAAGACTTATTTTCTTCCTTTTAGTTTTTAAGGCAGTCGGTTTTTTTTATTTTTAAAATTTAATGTTTTTTTATTTTATACTTTTTGATACTTCTGTGAAAATAGTAGATTAAGGGGCTGTTTCACCATCCATTGACTAGTGTTAACTGGCGGTTAGGTGTGATGCCGTCTCTTTTTGTTTTGTTCGAATAGACGGAGACGGCATCACATTTAACCGTCGGTTAACGCTAATCAATGGATGGTGAAACAGCCGCTAAAAGTATTATAACGCGTATATATTTAGAATGGGCTAATTATTAGCTTTCATTTGATACCCATATTGTTACAATACAAAAAACTTTTTTTCATTGCTCCGCCATATTTTTTATCGCAGACGCCATATTGAAATTTTATATAGCCTATGTCACTCCGACAGTTATGACGAATCCAGTGGTAACTCATATGTTAAAATCCGTCTAGCCGTTTAGGCTGCAGCGAGGACCAAAGAAATGGACATACATACCCACATACATACATACATACATACGCTCGAAAAAATAACCCTCCTTTGGGCAGTCGGGTAAAAACGGACCTATCAGTCTCTACCCCTCGTGTTGACAGGTGTCAATGGGCGGCGGTGATTGCTTCCCATCAGGTGACCAACATGCTCGTTTTCCCCCTCTTATATACATATAAAAAGTAGTCTGTCAGTTAGATTGTCAGAAAATATTGGATTCGTATTTTGCTTTTGTCAATTTAACAAAAAAATACTGAAGGGCCCTTATCTTCATCCTTTTTTGTCTAGGTAATTGACAAAAGAAAAAAAAAACCGGTCAAAAGCGTGTCGGACACGCCTAAGTTAAGGTTCCGTATCCATACAAACATCACGCCTGTATTCCCGAATGGGGTAGGTAGAGCACACGAAACGTTACAGCTTCCGAGCCACTTTTAGCTACTTTAGGTTTTAAGTTTGAGCAAAGTCATGGACGGATAGACAAACATGGCGAAACTTATAGTTAGCTGGAAACAGTGCTCAAGCGCGCGGCGAGTGCGCGGCGAGTGCGCGGCGTCGGTCGACCGACGAGCTATGAGATTGTATTAGCGCCTACAGACTCACGCGAGAAGTCTCGGCGAGAAGTCTTGCCGAGAAATTGCACGAAAAACCGAGAAGGCATCTACACTCCCGAACTTCTCATTTGCATTCTCGATCGTTATCCGGAATGGACGACATTGTAGCGGCAAGTCCACGGTCGCACTGAGACCGAACAAGAATGTAATACCGTTCTCGTGTCTCGCCCGAAAAACCCTTATAGCGCCTACAGACTCACGCCGAGAACACCCGAGAAGCGTGAATGTGATCGCTTTCTTGCCGTCTCGTTCTCGCGCTCGCCTGTTCTCCGATCGGTGTCGGTATTTTCAAAGGGTTTCTCGGGCGAGACACGAGAACGGTATTACATTCTTGTTCGGTCTCAGTGCGACCGTGGACTTAATTGTGTGTTGTCGACGTTGTCGTGTTTACAAGTGTAATTCATGCGTCTTCTTTTCTTCTTAATTTGATTTCTAATTTTAGTATTCACAAGATTACAATATGCTAATGAACACAAAACCAAAGCCGCTGCACTGTCGTCCATTCCGGATAACGATCGAGAATGCGAATGAGAAGGTCGCATGAGTGTAGATGCCTTTTCGGTTCTCGCGCAATTTCTCGGCAAGACTTCTCGCCGAGACTTCTCGCGTGAGTCTGTAGGGGCTATTTAGGCGCTATACGGATGCGTTCAGTGCTCCGCTGACGGAGCGACCGACCTGTGAACTGTACACACGCGTCGCAGTTCACCGTCAGCGTAGCACGGAATGAATTTTCGCAACCGACGGTCAGCGCTGACGGTCAGGACGTACCGTCGGTCGAGCACTGTTTCCAGGCTAAGGTTTCCGTTTTTGCCATTTTAGCTATAGAACCCTAAAAAAGACGTGTCCGATAGTTTCTGATAATCTGACTGATGAACTTATTAAAATTATTTAGGATAGTAGGACTATTGTAGATCATTTAAAGAAAGTCATTGTTGATACCGCCTGCATAGTCTGCACCCCGACCGGCACCATGTTGCAGGCTTTCAGTGCCAGAGACTGCTGCACGATCTGCAGCAGGATCAGCACCGTCCGTCGGTTGCTGTTGTCCATGCACTCCCACGGCAAACCGTACACCGCGTCGACCAGTGAGTCACTCTGCAACAAAATTGAGTCCTTGTTCCATGTACCATCAGCCTAATAAGTGGTCTATCAATTTTGAAACAAGCTCCTATCAAATGAATATGTCGCTAAAGTCGAACTTTCAAGTTGACACACACGTCTATTGGCATTATTGTTGTGTGACATGCAAACGTTTATCAACTTTAGGGTGGTAGACCACATATTTGGCTGATGGTACAGCTTTCCTTGTCTGTGTTATTTATTTATGTAATCGTTCAAGTTTGTTACTTTTCCGAATAAATGTATTTTCTTTCTTCTTTCTTCTATTCGCTTGGTAAGATATCTCTCTATTTTGGTCTATACTCTTCTACGTCGTCGTCTTCGTTGCTGAAGGTCGTGTCTACTCTGAAGAGATGATGGCTCATTCCACTACGCTTTTCCGTGTTTCCTACCTTTGGTAGTCTTCTCAAACGCCAAATTTTAAAGAAAGAACCAAGCCCTCCTGTACGTACATATACGTACAATTCACGACGCTACTCTAGCAAAGTCTTACAGCCTTATTCATAAAAAGTTAGAGCCTCCTTGAAGGCTCCTTGAAGGCCGATGCTAAAAAACATGATTCATAACGTCTGTTAGCGCTATCAGTCGATCAAGGCTCTGCTAAAGTTAGCGACCGTAGACCCTCTTTATCTCCCTGCTAAGTCACAAAATGGCCGCCACAAGTTTGAACAGCTGACTTGACAAGAGCAAAAAACCATACCAAGATATTTTAGTGAAGGGTGAAGTTACGCAAAGACCAGGATATTTCAGGAATTTGTATTAAAAATCCTCTAAATGCAGCAATAAATTAACAATAAGTATGAAAAAAATAGGATGATTAACAAATTATGGCTTTTTGCACAACTAAACATGCGGATCGGAAATGGCGGGAAACAATTCTGCTTTTTTTTTTTTCCTGCTAATTTGCTGTCACTGCTGTCAACTTTTTTTTTTAATTATCGATTAGGCCATTTATTTGTCAAGTGCCAAATAACGAGTCTAATCAGTCTATCAGCGCTAACATAGCAGACTGCTAGCAAGCGTTTATGAATCATATTCTTGACAACCGTCTAACAAGCTTAATCAGTCTGCTAAGTAACAGACCGATCAAACCTCAATTAAGGATTTTTTATGAATAAGGCTGTTAGTTTTTAGACTTTAACTGTTTCCACTTTCATGCCTATTATTCGATCCCATAGAGAACCCCGAGCACAGTCCCCTACAAAACACGCTGAGCAACTCTGAGCTTATTTACAAGACCAATAGCAAAGCACATTGGTTGAAGAATTCAACAACTAGATTATAATTAATATACTAAACCTTTTACCTTGGAGGCAATGAGCTCAAACACCACAGACAGATCAATTAATTGTTGGTATAAGCCCAAAGTTAGTAGTCCATATTTTGCCAATGCATCCATTTTCTGAAACGGCCACAATGATAAATGCGTTTACTTCGATGTTATTAGACGAAATACCTATGGGACCTTTCATCTTCTATTTCACCTTTACAATTAACTTCCTTTATATTTATACTAGCGTTTACTCGCGGCTTCGCACGCGTAAATCATTAGATACAGCAGTTGAATTGAAATTCCGGGGTTTTATTAAATTCTCGTGGGAATTCCCTAAAACTACATCGTGGTTTTCATTGACGTTACATTATAACAACTATGCCAAATTTCATGACTCCAAACCCAGCGGTTGTTATTTCGAGATTTTATCCCTATCCCGTGGGAATATTGGGATAAAAAGTAGCCTATGTCTTATTCCAGACGTACAGCAATT
Source organism: Choristoneura fumiferana (assembly GCF_025370935.1). Lineage (NCBI taxonomy): Eukaryota > Metazoa > Arthropoda > Insecta > Lepidoptera > Tortricidae > Choristoneura > Choristoneura fumiferana. The sequence goes on from NC_133493.1 coordinate 13,039,208, forward strand.
CACATACCAAATTTCATGACACTTAGCCCAGCGGTTATTATTTCAAGATTTTATCCCTATCCCGTGGGAATATCGGGATAAAAAGTATGTTATGTTTTAATCCAGGTTATAAACTAACTTTTTACCATCATCCAAATCCGTCTAGCCGTTTCAGTGTGAAGAAATAACAAACATACTCACTCACTCACTCATTCACTCACAAACTTTCACATTTATAATATTAGTAGGATTCAATTGACTGTTACTGTCTGAATCAGGCAGGCGTTACCTTGCGGAGGGCCATATCAATGAACTACCTATACGCAACTTTTACTTTGCTCATGATAGCTAAATGCGTCTATGCAAGAAATTTTTGCTCATGCAGCACCTCCAATCTTCACACTTTAAGAACAAGCACAAATCGGACTATAACCACAACTACATAGCGCTGACTGTTTTCGAATTCAATCAGAGTTCATTATCAGAGCAACACAACCGTTTACCATGTTACCAATTGTTAAACGTGTTGTATGTTAGTTTAGTATAGTTAAAATTTATTTTCATCACACTTGCTCGTAAACAGTGTCGTAACATGCAGGCTACCTTGGTTGCAACCCCCCAAATAAAACCCTCGACCTTAATGTGCTTGTCATGAAACCCGTGGTCGGCAAATGAGTCAGTGCCCGTACTGATGGTGCTGCTGCAGGACCACATGGACCACATGCACACGCACGTTGCGGCGCATGCCGAGGGAGGGGGAGGTAGAGGGCGACGTTGCCAAGAGCACAGCCTAAGGTATCGCCAATAGTTGGAACAATTATATTTTTTCTTTTATAAATATAAAATTTTACTTGCAAATGTGATGAAAAACATTGTATGTCGTACGGGCGGTACTAGAATTACGAACATCGACTAATTAAAGCCCTCTGTCTTCGACTTCGGGCTTCTAATAGACTCTCGTTCGTAATTCCTTATTTACCGCCCTTAAGACACAATGTACTATTATTTAACACGTCCGTTTTTGGTCACTGTTTTACATTACATTTATATGTGCCAATTTTCAACTTGATCAGTTCAGGAGTTTCAAAGAAAATAGGCTTTAACAGAGGGGACAGACAGACTTACGAATGATCCTTTTTTTAATAAAATACAAAAGAAGTAATTACCAGCGTGGAACACTCCAACAGTAAAACACAATCCGAGACAAGATGGAAGCCATAGTAAACACACAGCATCACGCTGTACGTATTAGAAGTTTTTGCTACGAACCTAAAATATGTACATAATAATAATAAAATTGCAAAATACCAGGGTCTCGGTTCGGTAGGAATTTTATATATTTCTAGCTTTAATTATTTTTAAGAAACAAGTTTTTTTTTATTCGACTAGATGGCAAACGAGCAAGTGGGTCTCCTGATGGTAAGAGATCGCCACCGCCCGTAAACATCTGCAACACCAGGAGTATTGTTGCCAACCTACGACTAGAGGCCTAAGATGGGATACCTCACGTGCCAGTAATTTCACCGACTGTCTTACTCTCCACGCCGAAAAACATAACAGGTGGTTGCAATCTGGGCGGACTTTGCACAAGGTCCTACCACCTGCCAAGTTTTTACTTTAGATTTATGAGTAAGAATGGTTTTTATTTTTGTTTTAATTTAATTATTTTATTTCTTCTTTTTGCAGTTTTGATTTACTCGGTAATTTCAACTTTTTTTCTTTTTTAAAATTAATGTCTAGAAGTGTTAAAATTGCAAGTTTTTTTTTACATAAAACTAACCGTGATTGACCCCATATCATATCTCACCTGATGTTAAGTGCAGATGAGCCCAAAGTAAAAAAACAAGTCGAAGTCAAGATGAGTCAAGTTGAAGTCGTGAAAGACTATAAAGAATAAGATATTTTGCAGGTGCTAGGACCTTGTGCAAGGTCCTCCCGGATTGCTACCACCATCTTGCTCGCTAATCTTGCCGTGAAGCAGCAGTGCTTACACTGTTGTGTTTCGTCGTGGAGAGTAAGACAGCCGGTGAAATTACTGGCACGTGAGGTATCCCATCTTAGGCCTCTAGGTTGGCAACGCGTCTGCAATACCCCTGGTGTTGCAGATGTCTATGGGCGGTGCTGATCTCTTACCATCAGGAGACCCACTTGCTCGTTTGCCATCCAGTCGATAAAAAAAAAAATTAAAAAAACTTCAAATTAAAAGAATATTCGTGACAGACGTCAAGAGATAATTTTAGAAAAAATAAAAGGTTTTTAGTTGTATTAGAGCTTAAATAATAAAATATCGCAGACTATTAGTAGACAGACAAAATTATACAAAAAGGAGGAACAAGAGCAAGAAACTTTAACAAAGAACAAGGGAAAGACGTGAAGTAACAGTATTTAGTAGGTATAGTAAAAAGAGTAAAGAGAGAAGAGTAAGATTTGTAAAAGAGGTCAAATATGATGAATATTGCGTTGAAAATGATTATGAAAGTGAAGAGAATTAACAAACCGACTAAGAACTGTGGTCTGAAACATTATAGATACGCTCAAGCTTAAATTGCTGTGAAATTTAGAAAATAAACTTTTAGCATAATCTAAAATAAACAAAATAAATATAATGTGTGTTTATCCTGTTCTGTATGTACTCACTCTTTTATCATTACATAATATTCAATCATCTCTTTCAACTTCTTCGCCACTTCTTTGCTTTCTTGTTTTGTGTACCGCAGTGGAACAGCTTTGGCTTTCACAGCAAGGCTCGGCCGCGGGAAATAGTTTAAGTCGTGCTCGAATATTTTCAAATGTCCCCAAATATGGAACACAAAGACACAAACCAGGTGGTCGTGACCCGAAAACAAGGTTGCCAAATTGTACGAGACGTAAAAATTATATAAACACACAATAATGTACCCAATCTCATTGTTGTAGTCAAATGGTAAAACGTAAGAGACGGAATGTACGTAAGTACTATTTATAGGTTTATCTGAACTAAACATTCCAGCATTAAAGTTACTATAAAGAGGTGCTAAATTGTACATAAACGATACCATGTAAATTTGCACATGTTGAACTATGACGGCGATTTCGCAATATTTTGTCACTTTCTTATTTATCTGAAATGATGAAGAAAAATGTTTGCTAATTGGTCAAGTACAAAAGCCAAACTCCAGCGTTGTGGTTTGGATTGGAAGGCAAAGTAGGACCACCACACATATTTTCCTAAGTCGTCCTGAAAGTTCACTACCAGTCCTCAACCGGCAGGACCACTCTGTCAAGAGTGTACCTAGCGACTACGAAGGCATGAAGAAAATCTTACTTTTGCAGAATAATCCGTCTTATTCTTGTAGTATATCAGATGAAATTTTGAAGCAAATTCCTTGATTCCCGCTTGATAACCTGTTTGGATTGGCAGCGATGTTCTTTGCTGAAAAATTAAAATAAAAATATTTGTGGAAAGGATCCTCGCAAGACGACTAAGTAAGTAAATCGACAGACATGCTGTGTAATGATTTCGGCAACAACGCACTTCAGAAGGATATACTTAATAGAAGAACAGATCGGAAAAAGAAGTCTCTGTATCCGTACTTATTACAATGCAATTCGATTAATTTACTTACGATATATACGAGGCACATCAAAATATTCAAGCATGTTTGGCCCAAATCGATGAATCCCAGTTTTCCCATGTTCTTCATCATGTACGTAGTCTGAGCGACGATTGAGAAACAACAGAGGATGCCCAAAAAACTTGTATAACCATATCTTGATATGATTGACAGTTTTGTAGCAGGAAGATCTTCGAAAACATGATTTGGCCATGCACTAATAGACCTCAAAGTAAACCGGATTCTTTTCATATACCTAAATTAAATACATCCATTTTGTATCGCTAAAAAAATTCCCAAATTTAATACACAATTTGCTTCGTACTGTCCTTTACAAATTTAGTGAATTTTGGACATGTTTAATCAGAAAACAATCTTGTGGATGCAAGAAAACTTTAGAGTAAGAGTCTCTTTCTCCGGGGCCTTCGTGAGTCTGAATGTTGGTACTGAGGTAACCTAGGCTTTATTTTAATTGGAGCGCAAGAACAAACAGACTTTATAATTGTAGTAGTGAACTAAATAATTACCTTCCCTATTCACATGTGATCTTTCACATCGTCAATAAAAGCGCTAGTTGAGCGAATGAGAAATATTTATCATAAAAATAATGGCAGGCGATATTTTTGCATTGTAATTGAATGGTGTATTGAGAATAATGTAGATAACGAATGTGCAATATATCAAGATGAAAAACTTCTTTTCTATGATCAGTTAGCGGCAAATGTCCTCAGCATCAGGAAATATGAAAACGATCCTTTTAAAATCTGCAAACAAGAACGTTTGTAATTAAAAAACTGCAATAATAGTCTATTTTCTGTATCTTAAAGAGCAAGTTGACCGATTGACTGGTACTGATGACGTCTAACCTTAAACCACTAGACCTAAAGACTTGAAATTTGGCAGACATTACTTCTTATCTTTATCTGTCGTAGACAGATGAGTAAAATGGCGTTTTCATTCCCTCGGGATGGAGATTAAAACTAGAGACCTAAAATGTGGTACCTGAATAGTTATTATAATATCGAAATTTACTTTTTATGCTTTTTCAAGATTAAAACAGGACAAAACAGGAATCCGACAAAACACGAACACGACAACTCAAGAACAAATCTTTCGGTTGATGATGGTGATAATTTATGATTGATATTACCGCCAGCATAGTCTGCACCCCGACCGGCACCATACCACAGGCTTTGACCGACAGTGTCTGCTGCACGATCTGCAGCAGGATCAGCACCGTCCGTCTGTTGCCGGTGTCCATGCACTCCCACGGCACTTGGTACACTGCGTCGACCAGAGACTCACCCTATACAATAAAAAAGTAGGTAATCTGCTAAGCAAATCGTATTTGCTGTAAATAAATTCACTTAAGTTTTTGTCGCAATTTAGAGCCGATAAAGCTCCACCATGCGAAGCTTTTACGTCACAGCTTTGGAACTACAAAGTGTTGAAGATGGGTCGTAGAACGCAGATGATATAAAACACATTTACTTGCCTTAGACGTAATTAGCTCAAACACCACAGAGAGTTGAATTAATTCCTGATATAGACACAACGTTAAGAAACCATACTTTGCCAATGCCTTAATTTCCTGGAAAAGCAAAATTATATGTTACTTAAAGCTCAACAATTAAGTTTAATTTGATATGCTGTCATTAAAAGTATTTTACATAGAATTTAAACAAAATAATAATATCATAAATATATTAAGCAAGTGTTTTTACAATTGTCAAGAGTTCAGAAAATAAAATCAATTAAGATTCATTGTCACACTGACTTCGATGTGAACATAACCTTTGGTGATTTAAGCCACACTACTAACATTGACACTTATAAGGGTGATAAAGAAATTTCTTAGTCGGCTGTACTTAACAAAATTTAAAGGTAGAAGCTATATTACCAGGGTAGAACATTCCAACAGCAAAATGCAATCCGCTACGAGATGAAAACCATGATAGACGTACAGCGTCACGCTGTATGATCCCGTTGTGTTAGCTACGTAACTAAAATACAATATAATACAATAACTCTCTGTTGAACACCAACACTTAGTGAGCAGACAGAAAATAGGTGAATGCGAAATATGAATGCGAAAAGTGACAATAATTTTGTCATAACAATTCACTTCGTCGTCGTCGTCGTTTTAGCCTATATATACGTCCCACTGCTGGGCACAGGCCTCCTCTCAGAACAAGAGGGCTTGGGCCATAGTTCCCACGCGGACCCAGTGCGGATTGGGAACTTCGCACGCACCATTGAATCGCTTCGCAGGTTTGTGCAGGTTTCCTCACGATGTTTTCCTTCACCGCAAAGCTCGTGGTAAAATTCAAATGTAATTCCGCACATGAATTTCGAAAAACTCAGAGGTGCGAGCCGGGGTTCGAACCCACGACCCTCTGCTTGAGAGGCGATAGGTCAAACCACTAGGCCACCACGGCTTACTTATTCATTTCACAAAATATTTATTGTCTTAAGATCGTTTGCTGTTGCGTTTGCAGAGTTAGTGTTGTTTTCAATAGATATATCTAAATTCAATTTAAGAAGTATACTATAGTTTTCGGTTCTTTTACTATGTGCTAATTTCGGCATAATTGAAAAATAAATAATACTTAAAGAGAGTTACAAACTTACTCCTTTATCATCATATAATGAATGATTGAATGCGATATATGAATGCGAAAAGTGACAATAGTTTTGTCATAACAATTCATTTCATAAATGTTTTATTGTCTAAAGATCGTTTGCTGTTGCGTTTGCAGAGATAGTGTTGTTTTCATAGTTATATCTCATATTAAATATAATGACCCGGATAACTCACGTCTTAAACCGAGTTTAGCTCGACATGTTTCGGGCTAATACGTAGCCCTTCGTCTTCGGAGCAACGCGACTCAGCGGCTGCTGCAACACGCGCACTGCGCGCCGCCGCTCTGCTCGCGCGACTACCCGACGAAACTGACACCGGCACACAACTACCCGCGTTTTCATCATCATTACAACTGTCAAATGTAAGGAGCCCCTGAGTGGTCCCGGGGTATATATGATTCCCTGTGCCTGTGGCAAGAGCTAAATTGGAGAGACTGACGAAACGTTTCCACAAGGGTATCGGAGCACATACGCAGTATGAGGAAACAGGACGACAAGGGGTCTGCTGTGGCCGAGCACTCAATGGACTCGGATTCGACGCACTATATTAGATTTGATAAGGTATCTGTACTTGCGAGAGAGAAATTTTTCATTACGCGGAAAGTGCGTGAAGCCATCGAGATTAGTCGTCGGCCGAATTCCAACCGGGATAGTGGTTGGACGGTACCTCCGAGTTGGAAAACGGTGTTAAATACTCGTGCTGCGTCATCGGTGTGTGTGAACGTACCTTTACAGAGCGATGTTGTTAGTGTTGTGTGCTACCCTACATTTGACAGTTGTAATGATGATGAAAACGCGGGTAGTTGTGTGCCGGGTCAGTTTCGTCGGGTAGTCGCGCGAGCAGAGCGGCGGCGCGCAGTGCGCGTGTTGCAGCAGCCGCTGAGTCGCGTTGCTCCGAAGACGAAGGGCTACGGATTAGCCCATAACATGTCGAGCTAAACTCGATTTAAGACGTGAGTTATCCGGGTCATTATATTTAATATGAGTGAGTCTCACGGTAGTTTCATGTTCAAAGTTATATCTCAATTCAATTTTAGAAGTATACTATAGTTTTCGGTTCTTTTACTGTGTGCTAATTTCGGCATAATTGAAAAATAAAATAATACTTAAAGAGAGTTACAAACTTACTCCTTTATCATCATATAATGCATGATCATCTCCTTCAGCTTCATCATCACTTCCTTGTTCTCTTGCTTTGAGTACCGCATTGGAACTGCTTTCGCCTTCATGACGACGCTCGGTCGCGGAAAATTGTTCAAGTTGTGCTCAAGTATTTTCATATGACCCCAAATGTGGAATACTAACACATATATCAGGAAATCGTGGCATAAAAACGTACTCGCCAAACTATACGACACAAACCAGTTATATAGGCATATGATAATATAAGCCATATTACTGTTGGTCTCAAATGGCAATAAGTAAGAGACAGAATGCTCGTAAGTACCATTTATAGGTTTTTCTGAATTGAACATTCCGGCTTTAAAGTTGTTTTAAAAAGAGGTACAAAATTAAAGGTGATTCTAATAAAAGTGGCATTATAATCTGCCAATGAGTTTTTGAATACAAAGTACATTAAATATACGTTTTTCAGAAAAAATAAAAATTGACATATGTAAACATAGACCTTTTTACACCGAGGCCAGGCCATTTTATTTATTTAACCTTATTACTTTAAAAAATAAATAAATGTAAGTACCGATTTTCACTGTAGTCTGTCTTGTCCAAAAGGACATGCTCCCGGTTTTAGGCCTGTGAACTATTTGTGTACTATTTCACAATTATATTTTATAGTATATTGCAAAACAATAATACGATATTCATTTAATAATAATACGGTCCTAAATAAATCATTTTTATACATCAATATTCAAACTCAAAGTTTGTCCAGCGATTTTTTCACTGTAGTCTGTGTGTTCGCATTGTTGGGTCTCACTCACACACGGAGAATGATAGACACACCTTAATCATCGGTAAACATTCGGCCAATATCTGGCTCGCCGCCGTACGGAACGGTTAGAGACCTTCTATCATAGTTTTGTGGCGATTAGTGATCGAAGACGGCAAACTGGAGTTTGTAACGGGTATGTTAACTTTACATTGTCTCGATTATTTTATGTTATTTATATGGGACGTTATTAGATAATCATTTTAATGTGATATTATGACGTATTTACTTACGTTATTAAGAGTGGCACATTCATATTTTTGACGGTTTTAGAGTAAATGTCTTTTGAATCCACTTTTCTTTAATCTGTGTCACTTTAATCTGTAACTGAAGCACAGACTAAAGTGACTCATGGCAGAAAAAAGTGAACTATAAATTATTTTATTTAAAAATTGCATATAATTTCTAAGAATAACTTTATGGACTTTTTTTTAAGTAGTACTAACAGTGTTCTACCAAAGTAAATGTAGAGAATTGCTTTTTATTAAACTAAACACTTATAATTTCACTTTGTGTGTCTGTTTATCTATCCGCACTAGATCCATTAGTACTATAGCTGTAATTTTGCGTAAATATAGCTTTTGCAAATTTTTTTTGGAGTGTGTCCCCTCCCCCCCTATAAGTGAAACTATTGGCTTGAAAATTAAAAAAACAATCATGGTGATCCTGTTTATAACTAAAATTTTTACAGTTTGTAAAAATCATTCATATAAAATAGTGGTATCGTTACTTGTTTAAAACGAATTTTTCGTGTTATTTTGCCTAGGTACGTTCTTATTTGGCCAGTTTTTACTATCTGATGTCATTCATTTCATCGGAGGGACTGATTTGATTGCATTGTATTGTAATTAAATCGTAATATTTTAGGGCCGACATGTAATGGGGAAACCAAAAACTAAACAAAAGACAAGAGAAGAGAGGTTAGCACGAAAAAGGGAGAACGAAAAGAAAAGATACGAAAAAATAAAAAGAAATCCAGAAGTCTATGCTGAGTTCCAAAGGAAACATAAAGAACAATATCAGCTAAGAAAACAGGAAGGAAAAAATAAAAGATATACATGATTTAGCAAATGTTTTTTGTTTTGCGGCTCCATTTTAAAAAGTCGTAAAACAAAAAACATTTGTTTAAGTGGTAGGAGTTTAGGGTTAAAAGGATGCTAGTAAATTACAAATAACCCTGTATAAAATATGAATAATTTTGAAATAATTTTATTTTCTTATATATGCCTCAAAGATACTCATATTTTTTTAAGAAATTACATTTAGGGGCTGTTTCACCATCCATTGATTAGCGTTAACCGACGGTTAAATGTGATGCCGTCTCCGTCTATTCGAACAAAACAAATAGAGACGGCATCACACCTAACCGCCAGTTCACACTAATCAATGGATGGTGAAACAGCCCCTTAAACTTATGATACATTTCTTTTGATTTTTGATATAATTCTCTTTAACCTGGTAACTTTTCACTACTAGCCTGTCTAATTTAACTTTAGCCTGCTTCATCAATATTTCAAGAACCCATAACTCTTAAGTTTTTAGGAATACTTTGTTCCCTTAACATATTTGTAACAAATGAAACACCAAGAAGCTGTTTTTATGCAAAAAGTAAAAAAAACATATATATTATTTTTGAATTAACTTTAGCCTGCCATGCCACTTTTATTAGAATCAGCCAAAGGTAACCGATGTCATAAAAATCTGTATATATTGGATTGTGATGGCGATTTCACAGAATTTTGTTACTTTTTTGTACATCTGAAATGAAGGAAAATATCATTAAAAAATTATAGTGAAGCGACACAAAATAAGTAAAAATGTATACTTTTTACCCGACTGCCCGAATCAGACTTATGTATTTTGAAATGTATGCCTATTTTTGGCCCCCTCAGCAGCAGTTAAATGGCTGGATGGATTTTAACACTTGCGATTTTTAGCTATGGTAGGTAACCTAGATTGTCTTATAGATATGACCAAACAAATCAATCACTTGATATTGTTATAATAACTTGATACCTAATTGTAGAAGTGACGTAGTAGGGTAGGTATAAAATTATTTAATCGGGAATTTAAAAATATGTATTATATTGTAACCGAATTCGATTCCATTCGAATGAATGCTAATAAAAATAATCCAATTCTAAATACTCATATACCCATATCATAAAAGTATTTACTTATGAAATAAAAAAAACTAAATCCCAACTTCTTTAGAAACGAAAAAGCAAATAACAAAGAAGAGGAGTTGTTAACTGTAGGTACCTCTTTCTAGGAAGATTTTGATTTAGAGTTAAATACTATTTATCAGATAGCGTTGTCGAATGGTTATACTAAATCAATGGTCAATAGTTTGGTTCAGAAGAAGCAGGCACGGATAGTGAATAGCATGCTTTACGCCGTGTTACCATCGCAGTCTTCTAACAAATTAAAATCAAACAATATTAAGGTAGCCTTTAAGACTAACAACTCTTTGTACTCTAAACTTTGTAACCACAAAGAGAAGGTAGATAAAGGAACTAGATCGGGTGTATACAAGCTCACTTGTAATGACTGCAGTAAAGTATATGTTGGTCAGACAGGTCGCAGTTTTAATGCTAGATTTAAAGAGCATGTTTCGGCATATAGGAATGAGCATCCTGATAAGTCGAATTTTGCCAAACATTTGTTGGAACTAAATCATTCTTTATCGAACTCAGATTCGTATGAAGTGTTACATTATTGTGGCAAGGGGTTTCGTCTCGATGCTTTAGAATGCATGGAGATAATTAGATACAACAGTATGGGGTCTATTATTAATGAGCAGGTAAATTTAGTTTCATCTCCCTTGCTACGGTTTGGATCTAATTTCAGCAATGGTAGTTAATAAAACATGCCTTGACAGTAAATAAATAAAAATCAAGGTAGTTTTGAAGGACGGTTAAAAAATTATTAATAAATTGTGGGTAGTTCTGTTTTGTTTCATAAAACGTATGTGGGTACTTGGGGAGTTACAGTGACAAGTTAAAACGGTGGTTGTGGTTCGTTAGTCTAACAACAGGTAGCATGGTGTACGGTTGTGTCACTCTGAAGATGAGCTCTGGTTGAGTTCGAAACGCGTCAGTGTAGTGTGGTGGTGTGATAGATGAGAGAAACTGCATGAACACGCATATTTTGCATAAGCTTAGCTATCGTAAGGTCGCGGGTGAGCAAGGAATTTATTTCAGTTCATTGATATGGACATCCGCAAAGTAACGCCTGATTCAATAAATGTTACAGCTTTTTGATTTTAAGGCTAGTGAAATTAGGTACAACGTAAATTCGGAATGCTAAAATTAGGGCTAATAAATTATTATTATTATTATTATTTAGAAGCCTGTAGAGGTGTCCCACTGCTGGGCAAAGGCCTCCCCCCATGTCCTCCATCTACCCTTTCTTGGGCGATCTCTGGCCAGCTGCGAAGAAAGGCGTCCAGATCGTCCCGCCATCGACGCCTGGGTCTGCCACGCCGCCGAAGTCCATTTTGTGGTATCCAGTCTGTGGCTATTTTAGCCCACCTATTGGGTTCCATACGGCTGACGTGGCCTGCCCAGTCCCATTTCAGCCTGGCAGTCTTGACACCCACATCAGCAATGCGTGTTTTGGAGCGCAATATAGTGTTCCGGATCCGGTCAACCCGTTTCACTCCCAACATACTGCGCTCCATTGCTCTCTGGCAAACCTTCAATTTGGTCTTCTGTAACTCAGTAAGTGACCATGTTTGAGCACCGTAAGTTAGGACAGGCAGTATACACATGTCGAGAGCCTCCGCTTTAAGGCTAGCGGAAGTTCACCCTTCATGTGTTCTTTCATGGACCAATAGCTCTTCCAGGCGTTTTGGATCCGTCTTTCGACTAATAAATAAATATTTAGGAAAAAATCGGCTTTTTTGATTTTAGGGCTAGTGAAATTAGTGGTAGTGAAAATAGGATTAAATTTTTTCGGGCTACCATAGGAGAACCAGATAAAACACGTCATAGTTTGGGGATAGGAGCCAGTGACGTTATGCCGTGTTAAAAAAAATCGAGCTAAATATTCATAATTTTTTGTTTAATTTACAAGAGAAAAAAAAGTGTCACATATTTTCTAATAAACTAACTAACGGTAGAAGGTCTAAGTAGATATTTTTCAGACACTAGCTTATTATGAAAGGCAACTGTCATATCGCATTGTTTCTTACTTTTGCCGAATACTCTGTTTTATCCTTGATGTACATTAGATTAAATTTTGAAACAAACTCTTCGATTCCCACTTGATATGCTGTTTGGATAGGCAGCAATGTTCTTTGCTGAAACATTTACACTGTGTTATTTGTCATTTAAGCTGAAAAGTCTATGTATTAAAAGCCACGCTAGAGAAGGATTAAAGGATTAAATAGAATGCTTGAGCGTAGCGAGGGTTTCAAGGCATAAGATGCTAAACAATTTTGCAACGTCTTTTGCATCGGGAGTTAAAAAGATCTTTTCCGAGCATGATTGTAAATGATTCTACTTACTAAATATACGAAGGACATCAATATGGTCAAGTATGTCTGGCCCAAGTCTATAAATTTCAGAGTCTCCATATTCTTCCTCAAGTACGTGATCTGAGCGACTATTGCAAAACAACAAAGCGTACACAAGAGACAAGTGTAGCCATATCTTGATATAACTGACAGTTTTGAGGCAGGAACATCTTCGAACATGTGGTTGGGCCATCCACCAATACATCTCAGTGTTAACCGGATTCTTTTCATGTATCTCATATCGAACACATCCATTTTATTTGCTATAAAATTTTAGATAATTTTGAAACACCTATTTTTTTGGAATAAATATTTAAACTGGTAGATGTAAAGCTATGCAAGTAAGATCATCTATTATATTGATATGATGATATTGAAACATAAATATAAAAACATGCGAGTAAGAACGTCAAGTCCTTACTCTAGAGTGTGAACGTTGGAATCAAGGTAACCTATGCATTACTTTAATTAAAGTGAAAGAACAAAGAGACTTTATAATTAACCGTATTAAGGAGCGACCACACTGCTGCATATAAAACGGTGACGGTACGGAATCGCAGTGACGCATCGTATGCGTACCGGTTTTATCAATACACAAACGGTGCGGAATCGCAATAACGTGGCGTAACCGGCACGATTTTATTGCATGCTCTGCACACCGCTGCTTAAAATAGGTACGCAAACGGTGCGGAATCGCAGTGACGTACCGTAAACATCAGGACTTTACCGCATGCTCTCTACCCAAAGTCGTGATGTTTGCGATACGTCATTGTGATTCCGCATCGTTTGCGTATAGTACTTTAAGCAGCGGTGTGGAGGGCATGCGATAAAATCGTGATCGTGACGCTTACGGCACGTCACTGCGATTCCGTGCCGTCTCCGTATTTTGAACAGCAGTATGGCCACTCCTTTAAGGTATCGAGCATACAACGCAGCGAGTAAAAAGGGTACAACAATAATCTAACCAACTTAGAAAAAAATACAAAACCTCCGACATTGTAATTTCAAAGTTCAATATCAAAGTCAAAGTTTATTTAAAAGTAGTAATAGTAATAAAAAAAAATATTGAATTAATGTCGGTACAAGACGACAATAATACAATTTTTCAGTTAAAATCAATTAAAATCCGTTTAAGAGCTACGATGCCACAGACAGACATTCGCATCTAACTTATAACAACCCTCTTTTTGCATCGGAGGTTAAAAATACCAGTTTTAATATTAGCTTTTACCCGAAATCGAATACTTTGGCATTTTTTCAAAAGTTCAAAAAACTTATCGCTGCTGGAATTTTTTTATTTTTTTTTATTTGACTGGATGGAAAACGAGCAAATGGGTCTCCTGATGGTAAGAGATCACCACCGCCCATAAACATCTGCAACACCAGGGGTACTACAGACGCGTTGCCAACCTAGAGGCCTAAGATGGGATACCTCACGTGCCAGTAATTTCACCGGCTGTCTTACTCTCCACGCCGAAACACAACAGTGCAAGCACTGCTGCTTCACGGCAGGATTAGCGAGCAAGATGCACATTATGCAAGATGATTTAAAAGCACAAGGGCAGTGTTATGTTACAAAAAGCTTATTTGTCAAAAGGTTTGGTTTGTTATCGCTGTCCCTGATAAGTTAATTGGGAGGGTGTCGAGTTTCCTCTGATGTTGAAGATGTGAACAATAACAGAGTTTAAGTTGATATGGGTGAAGTGGAAGGATTTCGTTACCATTTTGTTTTACTTATACGAAGAGGCTGAAAAAACAAAAATAGGCTGTGAACCTTATTATGGTAGTAAAACAATTACATGCAATAAATTGTCGGTTCGTGAGTCATATTGTGGTGAAAATATAATTCGAATTTAAGTATTAACTAGAGTTTACCCGAGGCTTTGCACGCGTAAACTATTCAATCTGGGAGTTACTATTGAAATTCCGGGATTTTACAAAATTCCCGTGGGAAATCCCAAAATTTATATCGTAATCTACATTGAGGTGTTGTGTTAAGAACAACTATCCCGTGGGAATATTGGAATAAAAGTAGCCTTTGTGTTATTTCAGACATCCAGGTACCGGGCTACTACGAAACTCGAAGTTCGTATCGTACCGTCCCTCTTTTTCGCTTCTTTATTAAATAGTATAAGTGTCAGAGGGACCGCACGACACGAACTTCGAGTTTCGAGGTTCGTAGTAGCCCTGCAGCGTAATCTGGCGCGCGGCAATGAATGGGTAAAGAGATTTACGGACTGCAATGCAGGATAATGAATAGATTTCTTTTTCCCTGAATGGCAACACTGGCATAGATAATAGATCGCTCGTTTTTGGCTCGACCTTCGAACTTGTGATTTTAATTTGCTTAATATACAAAATGTACAAATGTGAAAGAAACGAATTGCTTTAAAATTCTAGAGAAATAATGCGTTGTTTGGGAGAAACGTGTCAAAATGCTGTTGTAGAGCGCCATCCTGCTCTATCTCGTTTTTTTTTCCCGTTCTCGCGGTTCACTTTTATATTATAGATTGGTCTTTTTGACTGCAACTGTATTAAAAGTTAGAAGAAAAATATTTTGTCTGTGACTTTTTTTTAAATTCCATTTTAACACTTTTACTGTCCCTATAGCTTTCACCATTGTCATGGCCATGGGTCGATACGTCCGTGCATAACAGGCAGTGCAGCATAATTCTGCTGCATGCAATGTAACCTTCTTTTTTGAAATTGAGTGTTAACCTATTTTTGCATATACGTGAAAAGACGGCATTTTTAGTTCTGCAACGCGGTTTATTCGAGTTCGTGCGCATGCCCTTTGGGCTGACCAACGCCGCATCCGAAATGCAAAGGCTGACTGATAAAATCGTTAATTTTGAATTTACTTCAGAATCTGAGGACTTCGTATTCGGCTATGTAGACGATCTGATCCTGGTTTCTCGCGACTTCCAGAGTCATCTCCGCTTGTTACGTAAAGTATTAGAAAGACTTACTCAAGCTGGTCTCACAGTTAACTTGAAAAAGTGCGAATTTTGTAAACCGGAGCTCAGATATCTTGGTTATATAGTAAACTAGCTTTTGCCCGCGACTTCGTCCGCGTGGAATAGTAACTTTGGGATGTATTTAATTTATTTAGGATACCTATTTTTTGCCAATAAAAACGCATAGAAACTTCTACGGTTTACTGTAAATAATATATTTTAAAGCACTGCTATAAATATAAACTAATTTTTTTTTTGTTCTTCCATCCATCCACCCATGTTCTTTGGTAAAACATAAATATTTTGCGGAAGCCACATTTTAGCAATACGACCTGTATTCTACCCTGCCAACACAAAAGGACTGTTTAATTCTTCATAGTGAACTCTTGACACCTTACGTCCTTTATTGTAAGTTAGGAGGGTAGGATTATAATTAAGACGGCATTTTTACTAAGCATAGCTACACATATTTCCGATAAATATACTTATAGTAATTTGTTTGGAATTCCTTAAGAACTTTCATCCCCATATTTTCAAGTAAATAGGTCGAACTTTGAAAATGTTTTTTAGGGTTCCGAAGCTCAAAAGAAAAAAATTGAACCCGTATAGGGTCACTTCGCTGTACGTCTGTCCGTCTGTCTGTCAAGACCCTTTATCTCGTAAACGCGTGGAGTATCGGTATCGAGTTGAAATTGAAACCCTAAACTCAGGTAAATAGTCCCGAAGCTGTGAAAAAAACAAACTTCTTAGTCAAGGCAATCAAAAGCTACAGTCATTAAAAAGGTGTTTCCATGTAAATAGCCTTAACAGAAAAAGTAATAGGGTACTTCCGGCTGGCCTGGAAACCTGGAATTTTGCATAAAGGTAGCTCTTATATTATATAGCACAATAAATAAGAAAATTCTGATAATTTTTCATGTCTGACTGTCTATATCAATAAGCCCTCTAAAATTACCCCACATTGCGTACATTTTGCTTGAGCTTAGAAGGCTCTGCTAACACTGCATCATCCCCTCTGCTAACATCACCTCGCAGGTAAAATTTTCAAAAACGCTTGACAAATATCTATTTATTTCTTATAAGTGCCCAAATGCCAAGTTTCAAAAAGAACTATCGATTTATCTTCGACAATGACGATCTTCCATATAAAGTTTCATCCCCGTTTTCACCCCCTCACAGGAAGAATTTAAAAAAACGCGCTAACAAATATCTATTTATTTCTTATCACGTGCCCAAATACCAAGTTTCATAGAGAACCATGAATTTATCTTCGACAATGACGATCTTCCATATAAACTTTCATCCCCTATTTCACCCCCTCATAGGAAGAATTTTCAAAAACGCTTGAACAAATATCGATTTATTTCTTATTAAGTGCCTAAATGCCAAGTATCATGGTTTTAACTTCGACAGCAACAATCTTTCGTCTTATAAACTTTCATCCCCTATTTCACCCCCTAATAGGAAGAATTTTCAAAAACGCTTGAACAAATATCGATTTATTTCTTATTAAGTGCCTAAATGCCAAGTATCATGGTTTTAACTTCGACAGCAACAATCTTTCGTCTTATAAACTTTCATCCCCTATTTCAACCCCTTAAAACCTCTTTTTCGCGATAAAAGATAGCCTATGTTCTTTCCCAAGGTCTATTCTACCTCTGTACCAAATTTCATCAAAATCGGTTCAGCGGTTTAGGCGTGAAAGCGTAACAGACAGACAGACAGACAGACAGAGTTACTTTCGCATTTATAATATTATAGTATAATAGTATATATAGTATATAGTATGGATGAAAATGGTCTACAAACCGACCCCAAGAAGCTAAAATCTACCAGGGATTATCCGACCCCAACTTCTGCCAAATCACTTCGTGCGTTTATAGGAATGTGCTCATATTATAGGCGCTTCGTCAATAATTTTTCATCGATAATTGCTCCTATGACTGCTCTTTTAGGGAAGAAAAAAGGTCGTGATGTCATCGATTGGAATGAGGCTGCTTCTGCTGCGTTTATCAACCTCAAAAAGGCTCTGATGGATTCGCCCGTTATGGCATGTCCCGATTTCACTAAGCCTTTTATTCTTCAATGCGACGCTTCGTCAGTTGGTCTTGGCTCGGTACTAGCGCAGTCGTTAGATGGCGTTGAACATCCAATCGCTTATTATTCACGTCTCTTCACAAAGGCTGAGCGCAATTATAGCACAACTGAGCGCGAACTTCTCGCTGTTTTAGAATCTATTAAACATTTCCGTGGATATCTCGATGGTATGAAATTCACCATTGTGACTGACCCTATAGCGTAGAAGTGGTTACTTACCCTTGATAACCCCACTGGGCGACTAGCACGTTGGGCAACCCTTATATCTCAATATAACTTCGAAGTTCAACACAAGCCGGGTACTTTGAATATCGTTCCGGACGCTTTGTCTCGTCAGCACATTAATCTTATTTCATTTGATCAAGGGCCGAACTCTACTTCAGATCAATGGTATAGGAAAATTTATCGCGGTGTTTTGGAAACTCCTCAAATGTTTCAAGCTTACAGTATAAATGATGGTGTTCTTGTACGCAGGATGCCTGTCGATAATCTTTTAAGACCTATTCAGTGCCGTATTGTTTTGCCTACTGAGAAGACAGCAGATGCGATCAACGAGTTACATGATTCGTTCCCTAATATCCATCCCGGTGTGGTGAAAACCTATCTCAAGGCTAGGGAATTATATTACTGGCCTAATATGCTTCGAGATATTTCGTCAGTTATTTCTGGTTGTGCTGTTTGTAAAGCTTACAAGATTGCGAATACCCAGCCACGCGGTCAGATGTTATATCCAAGGCAAGTTTCCGCTCCTATGGATTTACTATCAATCGACCTTATCGACCCACTCCCTGTTGCATTCTATGGCTATCGTTATTCCTTTCTATGGTCGATGTCTTTTCAAAGTTTGTTTGGTTAGTCCCCTTAAAAAGATTCGACGCTGCCTCAATTTCTTCGGCGTTAGAATCAGAGGTTTTCCTGCGTTACGGTAGGCCTGCTCACGTTTTATGCGATAACGCCAGTGTTTTTTAGAGTGTTGCTTTCAGGAGATTTTTGGCATCATACGGTATACCCGAACCTTGCTTCACACCATATTATAGTCCAAACGCAAGCGTTGTTGAACGTTACAATCAATCCGTGGTAGTGGCGTTAAGTATCTTGGTCGATAACGATCGCCGTTCTTGGGCTAGATGTCTTCCTAAGGTCGCCTTATATCTCAACTCTTGTATCAATTTAGCTACAGGTTATACGCCTAATTTCCTAATATACGGACGTGAAGTCGATATGGTTAACCCACGTTCAAACGTTCAGACTAGAGACTCAAGTTTAGTTGACAGTCGGGACGAACGTGCAACTAATCTACTGGCTCTACGTGAAATTTATGCTAAAGTTGAAGACGCTCTCGTTTTAGGATTTCAGCGCAATGCCAGACGTTACAATTCGCGTAGGAATTCTATTAGATTAAATGTTGGCGATATTGTATGGCGGAGAAATTTCTCTCGTTCAAATATGTTGTCGTGTTTCAAACGTTATTTCTCCACAGGTTTACGAATTATCGGATATGGACTCACCCTGTACTGGGAGGTATCACAACAAGGATATCTTGAAATAGTTTGAACTACCTCTGCGGTTTTCTAAATCGGCATTTTCTAAATTCTAATTTGGCATTCTATCTGCCCTGTTGTTTTAGCGGGTTCAATTCGGTTAGTTTCTCCCGGATATACATTTTTCTTAGGTTATTATAATGTCGTTTTATCAAACCTTGTAACATTGTTGGTGCATTTTGGGTACTATGATTCAGGCATATTATTCTTCCCTTAGATCTGTGAACTGAACACCCTTTGTACGTTTCAGTTTTTTAATTTATATCTACTTTATATCTTTATGTATGTTTGTGAGTTCATCAGTTGTGTTCAATATTTATTTATTTAAACTAACTATGAAAGATTATTGATTTAACGAATAAACACTAACAGATAACAAACAAATTATACTGGAACAGTAGAACATCTATCGTCCATCGCCTCACAGTACCTCAAGCATTCAGTACAATATATGCAACTTACATTTTCTTTGATCTAGGCGTAAAAAAGGATACACCCAATTACGGCCCTGCACTGTCCTACGCCGATGGGCTGGCGTAGTTCAATTGTTTTTGTGGTCGAAACAAATTTATTAATTTTTAAAAATTTCGAACGTAGTTTCCGTGTTCCCCTATCGTTTTAGCAAGGTGTCTAGAGCCTAGGTGTTTGGGTGTACATAGTAGTTAGTTTGTGAACTTATTCTATCGCTGTTTGACTTTTCGTCGAGTTTCAGTGAATCTAGACCTTGTTGTATTACAGTTTGTTATTTAATTATTGATTCTGTCTGATAATTAATGTCTGTGTTAGGTTCGTTGTCTTGTAAGTTAGCTTTTAGTGTTGTAAAAAAGGTTTTTAGCTTGGGGTATAGTTGTGGGGACAATCAACGGTTAGGCAGCGGGTCGTAAAGCTGCTCTAATCAGTGGTTAGTTCTACACTGGTGTATAGTTTTAGGTAGGTTTCTTTTAGGTTTAACCTTGGTTTCTGTTGACATCAAATAGGATTAGTGGACTCTTTCGGGTTGTATATTAACGGTTGCTATATTATTGAATAAGTTAGTTTTTCGTTTGGCAAAGGTAGTCTCTGTTTCTGTTTGTCTTTCACATTAGGGTTGTCACCTAGTCGTTTTAAGTTTCGTCGTACTTGGTTTAGGGTTTACTTATCGTTTGTGCGGTAGGGTAGTATTAGGGTTGTCGTCGTTCTTTGTGGTTGTTTCATGTTTGCAACTTTTGGTTTAGTTTTTATTTAATGCTTCAAATTTTAGCTTAAGGCGTTAATTTCGGTATGGTGGTTTTCGGTTAGAATTATTATACAGTCTGATTCTTTTGGTTGGTTTAAAGTTTTATTTTTTATTTTAGTAGGGGGATAACTGCAGCATAATTCTGCTGCATGCAATGTAACCTTCTTTTTTGAAATTGAGTGTTAACCTATTTTTGCTTATACGTATTGGTCGTTTAGTTGCGGTTGACTTCTTGATTTTTTTTTAAAAGGTTTGAATTGGTATCCTGGAAATGTGGAACAAAGGACGCGAAAATTTGGTTTGTCAAATGTGTTTTCCCGTGGATGATTTGGCAATAGTGCCTTGGAATAATATTTTTGTTTAATATTCCTGGGATTTCTTTTGTGAGACACATATAATGGTGTTCTGATGTGTTAATTGTTCTAACCTGGCGAATTAATTGTTTCTCCAACTGCTGCGAGCTGGTGGCACGTAGTCACCTCCCTTTTATTAAAAGCCGGATCTGTTTTTGCTAGTTTCGGGTAAGTTTTTTGTTTTGTTGTGAATTTAGGTTTTGATAGGGCTCATGGTTTGAATAAATTCTTAGTCTCTTTTATCTTTTCAGCTCCCACCTTACGGTGTGGATTTTTTTGAGGACATCGTACTGCGCTCCGCACACGATTGCGGGCTTAATTTGTCGTCGCTTTGGTGTCGGGATTGTTGCCTGCATCCAGTGACAGGAGAAGCCCTCCTCACCAACAACCAAAACCACGTGAAGATTGTCACAAACTTTGGAAATTTCTTACTAAAAACTTTATATTTTTGGCCTATAACCCCCTTGGCTCCCTAATTTGGGGCGAATTATTTTAAAATTTCACTAGTATCGCATTTTTTTAAAGTATTCTATGTTTTTCTAACTTGTCGCTTCAGTTTCATATCGTAGTCTTAAGCAAACGCGTTCGGAACTCTTTTCTACTGTTAATAGAATTTTATTCGCATAAGATCCTACTAATTAACTATTATATTATCAACAACGGCTTTAAGCAATACAGTATCCCATATTTACTTCAAAGTTCATTGTTTTTGAGATATTTGGCATCAAAGTTGAACAATTTTAGGCCAAAAAACTGGTTATCTGGCCATAACTTTTGTGTTAATTACTCGTAGTTTCAAATAAAAACCCTCGACCAGTTTATAGAGACGTCAAAGATGAAACCAAATATGTAGATTTCGTATATGTTAGATCTTTCACGTCAATAGAGATACGAAATAAGTGTTTTTTCAGAAAATGTTAAAAAATAATACAAAATGAAGTATTCATTTTTTTCAAAATCCGGTAGACAAATATGGAGATAAAAGATTGGAGAGCCGATAGCCGTTTGACTTATAATTCTACCTGTAGTGCAAAAGTAGGAGATACGATTCACAACTTGTCAAAAATCGATGAAAACCTCGGGTAGCCCCTTTACTCCGGAGTCAGACAAGAAGAAGGTATGATGGCGGGAGGCCATTGAATAATATGTATTGCATAGATAGAGACATACGGAAAAGTGGAAAGTAACGATGGGATTAATTATTCAAGTTCTAATGAACTATAAACATTGAAAAAGCTTTTAAGTAATTTAAATTTGATTATAATATTGTAGACACTGGTAAAAATATTGTAAAACTAGGCGTTACCGCGTAGAACTCGTTTATCACTATCCGGTGGGAACTATACAATTTTCCGGGATAAAAACTATATGTTATTCTATCCCACTAATAAAAAATCATGTTTCTATAAAAAAAAACTAATATTATTATAACTGTGAAAGTTTATAATTCTTCTGTTCATCACGTCTAATCTAAACCGCAGAACCGGTTTATAGATGAAATTCGGTAAACAGATAGTTCAAGTTCCGGGGAAGGACGTAGGATAGTTGTTATCCTGGAAAATTGCATAGTTCCCGCGGGATAGCGATAAACGATTTCTACGCAGACGGAGTCGCGGGCAACGATGATGATGATTATGATTGGTTTTTTGGAGTCTTTTTGTATTTTTTATTTCAACTCCAAATTTGTTACTCTTCTGGTTTTCTGGTTTTTCTGTGCATCCATGTCTCAGTTTGTATTTTCGATATTGTTTCACGGGATACCCGTAAAAGTAACAAATTTGGAGTTGAAATAAAAAATACAAAAAGACAAAAAATACAAAAAGACTCCAAAAAACCAATCATAATTTGATTGCTTAGTCATCTCTTGTCTGTGTGAGCGGTTGGTTCCGAAAGAGTGTAACGTCTCTCGATGAGAGCGGAACATAGATGTCGCTAGTGCTGCTGCATAAGTAGCGTAGTAGAAATAAGCAACCTGAGATATATATGCATAGGAAGAATTTGTGTCTAGATTCCTGTCCAGCGGTGGTGTAGGGGCTATAGCACGCAGCACGGATTGCTGAGGACCTGGGTTCGATTTCCAGCGCTGGTCTCTTTTTCTGGTTTTTTTGTGCATCCATGTCTCAGTTTGTATTTTCGATGATGATGACGATGATGATGATTATTAATTGTGACTACCGCCTGCATAGTCTGCACTCCGACTGGTACCATGTTGCAGGCTTTCAGTGCCAGAGACTGTTGCACAGTCTGCAGCAGGATCAGCACCGTCCGTCGGTTGCTGTTGTCCATGCACTCCCACGGTAAACCATACACCGCGTTGACCAGAGGATCCGTCTGTCCGAAAAAGGATTCGTGAAACAATTTGGAATTTGAATAGAAAACATACACTATAATCCTACTAATAGGTCAATCTTGGCCTTCCTCTGTCCCGCCTTCTTTTTGCTTTTCCTTCCAGCAGATTTAAAAAGATATTGTCGTGTCGTATCAGTGTCTTGTACCTATTAATTTTGATCAGGTGAAGGAGAAATCGTATCGTATCGTATTAAGAAGTCATACAGCTAGCGAAGACCGTGTACAGTGGCGGTTACTCCACCGGTAGCGTAACTCTTAAATTTAAGAAAGAAGAATATTCCCTTCTCATGCAATTTGACCCTTAAAAGACCGCAAGCGTACCTTGGAGCTAATAAGCTCAAATATCACTGATAATTGGATTAACTGTTGATAAACCACCAACGTCAGTAAACCGTATGTTGCCACAGCACCTGGATCCTGTAAAACAACATATTCGCTTAAGAATAAGCAGTAGATATAGTCAAGCAATATTCACCTGACCAGTATTAAAAGACATGTTCAAAAATAATTGTTATTGTCTACTTATGAAAGCTTGGAACGGTTCATCGCTGTGGGAACTAATGAAGGCAAGAGACCACATGGCTTTTACCAGGTCCTCCGGCTATCTCCGTGACGTCCTACGCCGCGCTAACCGATCAGCTGTCTCCCGAGAACTTTTCGGCCGCAACGGCCATCTGTTCTCCGTGCTATATTTCCATTTCAACTAGCTAATTCGCTTGGCTATATCGGTGAAGCTCGATTACATCACGGTGGCATCTTAAAAGAATATTATTATTTAGAAAAGGACACAGGATAAATAAGACCATTACCAGCGTAGAACACTCCAGCAGCAATACGCAGTCGCTAACCAAGTGAAAGCCGTAGTAGACACACAGCGTAACGCTGTACGCGCTAGAAGTGTTTGCTAAGAACCTGCAATGTACACACGGGTCGGAAAGCATATAAATTTATTATTATATCATCATTATATCAAATGAATTTGCTGCTCCTCACTGATCAGAATAAAATTGAAAAAGATTTGTCTTTGTGAACGGTTAGCTAATTTGGGTGACGTGAAATTTGCAACAATCACAGTTATTAGGTATTTAAGCTAAGCCCCAAGTTTTGGATCATCTAAGTCTCCCGAGAAGAGCACTGTTCTGCTGCTAGAGACCCCTGCTGATCCCCTGCTGATCTAGACAACGTAGATTTTACTAGCCGCAGCCAACGACGTCCCGTGATCTTTATCAGATCGTCCATCCTCCTTGCTGGATGCCTACTAACACTTCGTCTTCCGGTATAAGTCGCCACTCTAGCCAAAACTTTAAAGTCCTAACGGCCAGTAGTTCTACGAAATTCTGTTATGATTTTGAGAATTAGAAATGCGTTCTATGAATTAAAAAAGAGTTCAGGTATGCATTGTAAGAATTAGAAACACATGAAGTTCTAAACCACTTCTAACGGATTCACACTTAGTACTATTATTTATTCTGTGCTTCTGTAAAAACGGAGTGTGACTGGAACGGTGTTTAGTGTATAAATTTCAACTAACTATAATATAACTCGCTTGTAATAGTAGAATAACTTACTCCTTTATTATAATGTAGTATTTTACAATATCCTGAAGTCTCTGAGCTACTTGTTTGTTTTCTTCATACGAATACCTTAGCGGCACCGTTCTAGCATCGTCAGTATTAGGCCTCGGAAAAAAGTTCAAGTTGTGCTCAAAAATGTTCAAGTGCCCCCAAATGTGGAACACAATCAAACAAATCAGGAGGTCATGACAGCAGAACATACAACCCACATTGTATGAGACGTAAAAGTTGTATAAACAGATTACGGTGTACCAAGCCTTATTGTTTTGGGCAAATGGAAGAGCATATGAGACGGAATGTTCAAAAGTACCATTCACGGGTTCGTCTGAACTGAACATTCCGCTTTTATAGTTGCTGTATATAGGTCCTATGTTGAACATTAATGCGGACGTGAAAAGTTGGATGTGCTGTATAATTGTCGCCATTTCACAAAGCTTATTCACTCTGTTATAGGTCTGAAATAAAAAATTGTTAGCTTTTTCACTGACGCACCCAGCAGGCGGCTAATTTTAGAAAGACTCAATTCAAATCAAGATTGGACAAGACGCGATGCGGCACATTTCATCGTCTGTCATAGATGTAAAGGCCTTTGATGAACTAGGTTAGGTTTTTATAATATTTTTGTTTTGTATGTACTTTTCTGTATTTTACTTTTTATAACTATTATAAAAACCTAATCCTAAGAATGAATGCAAATAAAGATAATAATAATAATAAATCAATATCATGGGACAATTCACACCAATTGACCTAGTCCCAAAGTAAGCTTAGCAAAGCTTGTGTTATGCGTAGCAACGTACGTAACGTAGTAACGTAGCAACGTACGTAACGTAGTAACGTACTGAGCAACGGATAAATATACCTAATTATTAAGATAGTCTTACAATAAAACTCACATGTAATGAAAATTCGGACGTGTGTTTGTGATGTGTCAGATGAAATTTCGAAATAAAGTCCTTCAAAATTCCATGATACGTAGTAAGCATGGGCAAAGTTGTTCTTTGCTGAAACAGTTATAGCGAAAAATAAAGTGTTACATACAAAAATATATAACAATAGAAATACACAGACAATAGAGACGATGACACGATCAATCAACATACATTTTTTTTATAAGCTGTTAAAAACACGATTTTGCAATAGATTTTAGAATAGGAGGGACCCATTTCTTCCCGTGAGTATCGTAAAAGGAACTCAGGGACCTAATATGGAAGTGGGCCGCGACACTCTATTCATCATCATCAGCTGGAAGACACTGCTGAACAAAGGCTTCCCCCTTAGAACACGACAACGACAACTCGCCACTTGCATCCACTTGTTGCCCGCCACTCCCACGATGTCGTCAGTCCACCTAGTGGTCGGCCCGCCAACGCTTCGTCTTCCGCGTTAGTGATCGCCACTCGAGGATTTTTCTCCTCAAATGGTTATCGTTCTTCAAGCGATATGGCCCGTCCATTGTCAGTTCAATTTGCGACTCTATATTTCCCTACGAACTCCGCAAAAGTTTCCCAAGAAAATCAAGTTCAAGATTCAGTACAGAGGCCGTATTACCTAATGTTTCTGATGCTCGCAATCGTAATCATGATTGCGATCATGAGCACAAGAAACGGTAGGCAATACGGCCTCAGATCCTCATGCGACGATTATACCTGTCAAGAATGTAGTGACTTAAGAAAGAGTTGTATTCATCTCTATTGGTAAAAGTAATCTGACATTTAGTTCTTAGAAGGTCCTCGCTGAAAATCAGCGCTACGGCTTGCCGTGGCATTTTGCTGAGTGGGGACCCACCCGGGTACCGCCTTTTGACAACGTAACGTTTGACAACCTGTTTCATTTCGCAAACTAAAACTATAAATATTTCAGGATTTATTTCAGAGCCATCGTGTAGAATCCTTTATGTTAGGTTAGGTCAGTTTTATAAGCGTGGAGAGCGGCGATTGCGTGGAGAGCGGCGATTAGCGTGGAGAGCGGCGATTTTCTTCTGTGAGGAAGTGATGTCACAAAATGAAAGCGCCGAGCGGGCCAGGGAGTCTAACTCGCTAGCAGACCCTGTGCGCCGCAAGAGAGCTGGGCGCCGGCGTATCGCCCAAGATCGCGCCAGCTCTCACCTTAATTAAGGACCTTAGGGGACGTCCGTGACCCGCAACTGCAAGGCCTCGAGGAGAATGACGTGCCAAATGTTCCTAGCATGCCATTGGTGGGAAAGGGGGTTTAAGAATGGCTCCCCCAGGAGATGAATCCGGAAACGGATAACCGCCTCCTGGCGATGTAGCGGGTTATACCGTTGTACCGCTGCGTCGCTGGCAGGGCGGCGAGGAATGAGCATCCCGGGGGTTTTAGTGGGTAAAAACCCCACATAACCTCATCGCCTCCCCGTGATGATGGGGTATCTGGTGGCAGATTTCCCCCGGGCAAAAAAAGGTCAGTTTTATAAAAATCCTGAAATACTTACAGTTTCAGAAATATTAAACAGTTGGGAAATGAAAAGTTGCGAAATGAAACAGGTTGCCAAACAGTATTCGCCGAAACATTAGTAAACTGTGGGGACCTATTTAGCGTCATGTATGTCTTGTAATGTTTTTTTTATGACGGTAAACAAATATATTTTTTCTTTATTTGTTTCTATATGAATACATATACTCACACAAAAGACGCAGCTCATCAGTAAAGTTATACAGGTTTGACCCAAGTAAATAAACTTCAGTATACCCTTGTTCTTGAACAAGTACGTCACCTGTGCCACCATTCCTATGCTACAGAGAGTGAACAAAAAACTTGTATAGCCATATCGACGTATCACTGTCCATTTTTTGGTCGGAGTGTCTTCAAATATGTGGCTTGGCCATGCTCCTACACTGCCCAGGGTAAACTGAATCCTTTTCATGTATCTCAATTTTAATACTTCCATTTTACCTCAGAAGAAAGACAGACTCAGACTCGTACAGTATTATTTTGCGACGCGCCTGCACTAGCATAAAATCTGGTAATTGCCTGGTAAAAAAAAAAACATTATGGAAGATGTATTGGACATATTATGATTTAACGTTTAATTGACAAAGGGGAATAAGCAGCCGAGAGCAGGAAAATATTAAAATACCAGGGCTCGATTCCGCATACAACTTCGTTGCTGTGCGTTTCGAGCCCCTGGGATCTGGGACTGGGGTTCGGGACCTTGGGGTCCCGAGCCCGACGCACATAAATTAATTAAAGAAGTGCAAAAGCACTTGGTCGACTGGAGACCAAAGGGCTGGCAGCTATCTCTCTCAACCAATCACCATCGCCATTCAACGAGGGAATGCTGCCAGCCTCTTGGGCACCATGCCACGGGGGGCCTTTTTTAGATTTAATTTAGTTGGTATTAAGTTTATAGTTCAGTTTTACTTATGGTTATTTTTTCTTAATATCTATTGATAGTCTCAATTAATAATTAAATATATTTCCCTATTGACAAAAGAATACATGCCCAATATTTTCTGCAATGTAACTAGCGGGCTAATTAGAATTTGTTAGGACATTAGCTTATTGTCATAGTATCTAAACCACACGACCTTTAGATGTTTTTATCACGGGAGCGCCTAAGTTCGCATACTCTTCGCTAGTCATACCGTAATATTTGTCCGAATCATCGTTTGTCATAATTTTTTTCCCACTGAAACCATACAATTTTCTGAAGTTTTTAAATGGCCATCCTATAGAAAACTATAGCTTAGGTTAGGTTTATTTTATAACAATTCTGAACAACTATTGAGTTCAGAGAAAAGAGAGTTATGACCAATCATTCTGACAAACATTACATTCAGACTTCCAATACCTAAGTATGCGAGCCCTGCTACTCCAAAACTCGACACTTATACTGTTTGATACGAGAGCGACCCTTTTATTACTTCGAATATATTGCAAACCTCGAAGATGGCGGTGATGGTGAGGCGACAGATAACTATGGATACAAAAGAACGATTAACAACCTCCTGACCGTTATTTGAGGACTCCCACGATCCTGACTGTTGGTGCCGCGGTAACCTAGGCATTACATTAATTGGAATGCAGGAACACACAGACTTTATAGCCTGAGATCCCACAGCAATTTTCTACACCTTCACTCTTATTTTATTCTACACTCTTATTATTTTATTTTATGGGAATCTGCTGCAGACATTGAGTCAATTTTTATCTTACAAAAGAAAGCAATTAGAGCAATTTATAATTTGAAGACGCGTGTATCTTAAAGATCTTTTTTTAAGAAAACAGGTATCCTAACCCTGCCGTCGCTTTATGTTTTTGAAATAATCATGTATGTAAGGAAGAACATATGTGATTTTCCCACTAACGTCGATAAGCCAAAGGCTAGAAACACAGGGAAACTTAAAGTTCCATCTTACAGACTGGCTAAAACCAAAAAGTCGTTTCTGGGAAATTGCATACGTTTTTGTAATAAAATTCCAACAAATATTATAAATGAAACAGATACAAAATTCAGATCTATTGTCAAGAAGACATTAATATCTAAGGCGTATTATAAAGTTAATGATTATATCATGGACAGGGATATTTGGAAATAATTCCGATCCGCATTAGCGATCACTTCAAATAGCGAACCTACTGTGTTAAAAATAAAGTTGTGTTAAATACTTGTGATATATACATATCATTTAATAATATTGTAAATCTGTTTAAAAATATACCTCGTTGAGTTTCTTGCCGGATTCTTCTCAACACAGATTTTCCGAACCGGTGGTAGATTTTTTTTTGACATTCATAAGTGCTTGTTATAGCCTAAACTTAGATGAATGATTGGTGTCGCGCGCTCGCTCGACTAGATACCGCCGGCGTACTTGTCAAATGCGGCAACAAATAGTACACCGAAATCGGCGTACCTGAGCCCGAGGCGAGTCAGTCGCGTTGCAAACTGTGCGTAATGTGCATGTCCCGAGTTTTTGTTAAATTTTGGTCATAAACCGAAGTAAAATGCCAGTTTTCGCAGTGAAACTGTTTAAAAATAATACTAAAAGAAATAAGAAGGACACTGGGATCACATACCATCAGTAAATATCGTATAATTTCGAAATTACAAAATAAAATAACATGAACTCTAAACGCCATTCTGTGTTAATTTAAATGTTAAATTTTGGTCATAAACCGAAGTAAAATGCCAGTTTTCGCAGTGAAACTGTTTAAAATAATACTTAAGAAATAAAAATACATACATCAGTAAAGAAATAACATGAACGCCACTGGCCGCGTACACAAGAATATTCCCCATCATTGTATTATCATATAAATGAATAAATTACAAATATACAATATAACATCTAAACGCCATTCTGTGTTGCCGCGTACACAAGAATCAAATTCCCCGTGGTTGATTTACTTTTAAAAAATTGAATTTTAATGTTATTATCATCATTAAAATGTATGATACATTTTAATAAATTGAATTATTATTTTATCATCATTAAATGATGATACATTTTAATAACTTATTTTATTTTTATTTTAAGTATCTAACGTAATTATTATACAATACATAATCTAGTTCTATATTATTTAATGTTTATCTTTGTGATATTATACACTGAAGGTGTATAAATTGTTACCGACACTATTTAATTAAGGGGTGAATGTGTCTTAAAATTAAAAATGTTTTTCGTCTTCCCAGTCAAAAGCCCGATCAGCTGATTTACTTAGGCATTACGGGAAACGAAAAATTTTTTTTTTCGTATTTCTACCCATTTTCCTAAAATGTTAACTTTTTACCCGTCTGCCCCAAGGAGGGTTATGTTTTTCAAGCGTATGTATGTAAGTATGTATGTATGCATGTACCTATGTATGTATATTTTGTAAACAATTATTTTTATTTTAGTCTTAATTAACCTGTACATTATATTAGGTTTAACTATAGGTGCAACGTGTTAAGTACGCAAAACTTCTTAGTTGGTGACTTAGTCCATGAATTTTCAGTAATAATTTGTAAATATTGAATGTCCTTAAATGTATATATTTTTTAATTAAAAGTGAGGCCTGATCATTGATATACCTACATCATACCTACCATTTTTTTAAAGAAGAAACCTACGCCTAACCTATACACAAACATATTAATACATTCACTCTTAATTACTTCTTAATTTCTATGTATTTCCCAAGATACATTTTGTAACCAGTAACTTAATAGCCCACAGAATAATTTATTTTCCCAATAATTCGGGTAACAGTGGAGCAGCTGGCAACACAGTTCGTCACGCACACTAGCATCCTTGCAAATTGCCTTACACCGTTCTTACGCACACTACAATATTGAGTTGCCGCATTCACGAACGTTTTGTTTTTAGTTAGCGCGGTATCTAGTCGAGCGAGCGCGCGAGACCAATCATTCATCTAAGGTTCAGCTGTTATTGAGACATTGAGCTTTAAAATGATGCATCTGAATATCGAAAATTTAAATATCGATAGTTAAAATATTGACGGTCAAAATATCAAACCTACCCTATTTTCGATATTTTGACCGTCGACTTTTTAATATTAGATTATTAATTTTCGATATTCAGATACGTCCTCTTAGAATGTCGGCGATTTTCAACATTTCTAGAAGTTGACACATATACACACACAGACACACATACACACGCACACGCGCTCGCACTCGCGCACGCACACTAGCACGTACGAACACACACACATACACACACACACACACACACACGCTGACCATTAAACTTGGCATTTTTGTCGTTGAAGTCAAACACCAATAATTTAAAATGTTTAATGATAATTATTTAATTATTTGCATCATGTCCTTTGTGATAGAATTGAAACATAGTGAACAATATCGGTTGTGCAACGTTTTTTCCCAGATATGAAAAACTGCATTTCAATATTCATTTACTGGCGAATGTTCTCAGCATCAGGAAATATGAAAATGATGCTTTCACAATCTGCGAACAAGAAAGTCTCTATATAAGTTTGTAAACTACAATAATAATATTTTATTTAAATTCTGGTGGTACAGCTACAAGATCTTTAAAAAAAACATTAAATTTAAAAAATCAAAAAACCCGACTGCCTTAAAAACTAAAAGGAAGAAAATAAGTCTAGTGGTCTAGAACTCTGTCAAGAAGCTCATTTACCACACGACCACAAGACTTATTTTCTTCCTTTTAGTTTTTAAGGCAGTCGGGTTTTTTGATTTTTTTAATTTAATGTTTTTTATTTTATACTTTTTTGATACTTCTGTGAAAATAGTAGATTAAGGGGCTGTTTCACCATCCATCTCCGTCTCTTTTTGTTTTGTTCGAATAGACGGAGACGGCATCACATTTAACCGTCGGTTAACGCTAATCAATGGATGGTGAAACAGCCGCTAAAAGTATTATAACGCGTATATATTTAGAATGGGCTAATTATTAGCTTTCATTTGATACCCATATTGTTACAATACAAAAAACTTTTTTTCATTGCTCCGCCATATTTTTTTTCGCAGACGCCATATTGAAATTTTATATAGCCTATGTCACTCCGACAGTTATGACGAATCCAGTGGTAACTCATATGTTAAAATCCGTCTAGCCGTTTAGGCTGCAGCGAGGACCAAAGAAATGGACATACATACCCACATACATACATTCATACATACGCTCGAAAAACATAACCCTCCTTTGGGCAGTCGGGTAAAAACGGACCTATCAGTCTCTACCCCTCGTGTTGACAGGTGTCAATGGGCGGCGGTGATTGCTTCCCATCAGGTGACCAACATGCTCGTTTTCCCCCTCTTATATACATATAAAAAGTAGTCTGTCAGTTAGATTGTCAGAAAATATTGGATTCGTATTTTGCTTTTGTCAATTTAACAAAAAAATACTGAAGGGCATTCGGGAGGGCCCTTATCTTCATCATTTTTTGTCTAGGTAATTGACAAAAGAAAAAAAAAACCGGTCAAAAGCGTGTCGGACACGCCTAAGTTAAGGTTCCGTATCCATACAAACATCACGCCTGTATTCCCGAATGGGGTAGGTAGAGCACACGAAACGTTACAGCTTCCGAGCCACTTTTAGCTACTTTAGGTTTTAAGTTTGAGCAAAGTCATGGACGGATAGACAAACATGGCGAAACTTATAGTTAGCTGGAAACAGTGCTCAAGCGCGCGGCGAGTGCGCGGCGAGTGCGCGGCGTCGGTCGACCGACGAGCTATGAGATTGTATTAGCGCCTACAGACTCACGCGAGAAGTCTCGGCGAGAAGTCTTGCCGAGAAATTGCACGAAAAACCGAGAAGGCATCTACACTCCCGAACTTCTCATTTGCATTCTCGATCGTTATCCGGAATGGACGACATTGTAGCGGCAAGTCCACGGTTGCACTGAGACCGAACAAGAATGTAATACCGTTCTCGTGCCTCCCCCGAGAAACCCTTATAGCGCCTACAGACTCACGCCGAGAACACCCGAGAAGCGTGAATGTGATCGCTTTCTTGCCGTCTCGTTTTCGCGCTCGCCTGTTCTCCGATCGGTGTCGGTATTTTCAAAGGGTTTCTCGGGCGAGACACGAGAACGGTATTACATTCTTGTTCGGTCTCAGTGCGACCGTGGACTTAATTGTGTGTTGTCGACGTTGTCGTGTTTACAAGTGTAATTCATGCGTCTTCTTTTCTTCTTAATTTGATTTCTAATTTTAGTATTCACAAGATTATAATATGCTAATGCACACAAAACCAAAGCCGCACTGTCGTCCATTCCGGATAACGATCGAGAATGCGAATGAGAAGGTCGCATGAGTGTAGATGCCTTCTCGGTTCTCGCGCAATTTCTCGGCAAGACTTCTCGCCGAGACTTCTCGCGTGAGTCTGTAGGGGCTATTTAGGCGCTATACGGATGCGTTCAGTGCTCCGCTGACGGAGCGACCGACCTGTGAACTGTACACACGCGTCGCAGTTCACGGTCAGCGTAGCACGGAATGAATTTTCACAACCGACGGTCAGCGCTGACGGTCAAGACGTACCGTCGGTCGAGCACTGTTTCCAGGCTAAGGTTTCCGTTTTTGCCATTTTAGCTATAGAACCCTAAAAAGACGTGTCCGATATTTTCTGATAATCTGACTGATGAACTTATTAAAATTATTTAGGATAGTAGGACTATTGTAGATCATTTAAAGAAAGTCATTGTTGATACCGCCTGCATAGTCTGCACCCCGACCGGCACCATGTTGCAGGCTTTCAGTGCCAGAGACTGCTGCACGATCTGCAGCAGGATCAGCACCGTCCGTCGGTTGCTGTTGTCCATGCACTCCCACGGCAAACCGTACACCGCGTCGACCAGTGAGTCACTCTGCAACAAAATTGAGTCCTTGTTCCATGTACCATCAGCCAAATAAGTGGTCTATCAATTTTGAAACAAGCTCCTATCAAATGAATATGTCGCTAAAGTCGAACTTTCAAGTTGACACACACGTCTATTGGCATTATTGTTGTGTGACATGCAAACGATTATCAACTTTAGGTGGTAGACCACATATTTGGCTGATGGTACAGCTTTCCTTGTCTGTGTTATTTATTTATGTAATCGTTCAAGTTTGTTACTTTTCCGAATAAATGTATTTTCTTTCTTCTTTCTTCTATTCGCTTGGTAAGATATCTCTCTATTTTGGTCTATACTCTTCTACGTCGTCGTCTTCGTTGCTGAAGGTCGTGTCTACTCTGAAGAGATGATGGCTCATTCCGCTACGCTTTTCCGTGTTTCCTACCTTTGGTAGTCTTCTCAAACGCCAAATTTTAAAAGAAAGACCCAAGCCCTCCTGTACGTACATATACGTACAATTCAAGACGCTACTCTAGCAAAGTCTTAGTTTTTAGACTTTAACTGTTTCCACTTTCATGCCTACTATTCGATCCCATAGAGAAACCCCGAGCACAGTTCCTTACAAAACACGCTGAGCAACTCTGAGCTTATTTATAAGACCAATAGCAAAGCACATTGGTTGAAGAATTCAACAACTAGATTATAATTAATATACTAAACCTTTTACCTTGGAGGCAATGAGCTCAAACACCACAGACAGATCAATTAATTGTTGGTATAAGCCCAAAGTTAGTAGTCCATATTTTGCCAATGCATCCATTTTCTGAAACGGCCACAATGATAAATGCGTTTACTTCGATGTTATTAGACGAAATACCTATGGGACCTTTCATCTTCTATTTCACCTTTACAATTAACTTCCTTTATATTTATACTAGCGTTTACTCGCGGCTTCGCACGCGTAAATCATTAGATACAGCAGTTGAATTGAAATTCCGGGGTTTTATTAAATTCTCGTGGGAATTCCCTAAAACTACATCGTGGTTTTCATTGACGTTACATTATTACAACTATGCCAAATTTCATGACTCCAAACCCAGCGGTTGTTATTTCGAGATTTTATCCCTATCCCGTGGGAATATCGGGATGAAAAGTATCTTATGTTTTAATCCAGGTTATAAACTAACTTTTTACCATCATCCAAATCCGTCTAGCCGTTTCAGTGTGAAGAAATAACAAACATACTCACTCACTCACTCATTCACTCACAAACTTTCACATTTATAATATTAGTAGGATTCAATTGACTGTTACTGTCTGAATCAGGCAGGCGTTACCTTGCGGAGGGCCATATCAATGAACTACCTATACGCAACTTTTACTTTGCTCATGATAGCTAAATGCGTCTATGCAAGAAATTTTTGCTCATGCAGCACCTCCAATCTTCACACTTTAAGAACAAGCACAAATCGGACTATAACCACAACTACATAGCGCTGACTGTTTCGAATTCAATCAGAGTTCATTATCAGAGCAACACAACCGTTTACCATGTTACCAATTGTTAAACGTGTTGTATGTTAGTCTAGTATAGTTAAAATTTATTTTCATCACACTTGCTCGTAAACAGTGTCGTAACATGCAGGCTACCTTGGTTGCAACCCCCCAAATAAAACCCTCGACCTTAATGTGCTTGTCATGAAACCCGTGGTCGGTAAATGAGTCAGTGCCCGTACTGATGGTGCTGCTGCAGGACCACATGGACCACATGCACACGCACGTTGCGGCGCATGCCGAGGGAGGGGGAGGTAGAGGGCGACGTTGCCAAGAGCACAGCCTAAGGTATCGCCAATAGTTGGAACAATTATATTTTTTCTTTTATAAATATAAAATTTTACTTGCAAATGTGATGAAAAACATTGTATGTCGTACGGGCGGTACTAGAATTACGAACATCGACTAATTAAAGCCCTCTGTCTTCGACTTCGGGCTTCTAATAGACTCTCGTTCGTAATTCCTTATTTACCGCCCTTAAGACACAATGTACTATTATTTAACACGTCCGTTTTTGGTCACTGTTTTACATTACATTTATATGTGCCAATTTTCAACTTGATCAGTTCAGGAGTTTCAAAGAAAATAGGCTTTAACAGAGGGACAGACAGACTTACGAATGATCCTTTTTTTAATAAAATACAAAAGAAGTAATTACCAGCGTGGAACACTCCAACAGTAAAACACAATCCGAGACAAGATGGAAGCCATAGTAAACACACAGCATCACGCTGTACGTATTAGAAGTTTTTGCTACGAACCTAAAATATGTACATAATAATAATAAAATTGCAAAATACCAGGGTCTCGGTTCGGTAGGAATTTTATATATTTCTAGCTTTAATTATTTTTAGGAAACAAGTTTTTTTTTTTATTCGTCTAGATGGCAAACGAGCAATGGGTCTCCTGATGGTAAGAGATCGCCACCGCCCGTAAACATCTGCAACACCAGGAGTATTGTTGCCAACCTACGACTAGAGGCCTAAGATGGGATACCTCACGTGCCAGTAATTTCACCGACTGTCTTACTCTCCACGCCGAAAAACATAACAGGTGGTTGCAATCTGGGTCCTACCACCTGCCAAGTTTTTACTTTAGTTTTACAAGTAAGAATGGTTTTTATTTTTGTTTTAATTTAATTATTTAATTTCTTCTTTTTGCACTCTTGATTTACTCAGTAATTTCATCTTTTTTTCTTTATTAAAATTAATGTCTAGAAGTGTTAAAATTGCAAGTTTTTTTTTACATAAAACTAACCGTGATTGACCCCATATCATATCTCACCTGATGTTAAGTGCAGATGAGCCCAAAGTAAAAAAAAAAAACAAGTCGAAGTCAAGATGAGTCAAGTTGAAGTCGTGAAAGACTATAAAGAATAAGATATTTTGCAGGTGCTAGGACCTTGTGCAAGGTCCTCCCGGATTGCTACCACCATCTTGCTCGCTAATCTTGCCGTGAAGCAGCAGTGCTTACACTGTTGTGTTTCGTCGTGGAGAGTAAGACAGCCGGTGAAATTACTGGCACGTGAGGTATCCCATCTTAGGCCTCTAGGTTGGCAACGCGTCTGCAATACCCCTGGTGTTGCAGATGTCTATGGGCGGTGCTGATCTCTTACCATCAGGAGACCCACTTGCTCGTTTTCCATCCAGTCGAATAAAAAATATATATTCAAAAAACTTCAAATTAAAAGAATGTTAGCCACAGACGTCAAGAGATAATTTTAGAAAAAATAAAAGGTTTTTAGTTGTATTATAGCTTAAATAATAAAATATCGCAGACTATTAGTAGACAGACAAAATTATACAAAAAGGAGGAACAAGAGCAAGAAACTTTAACGAAGAACAAAGGAAAGACGTGAAGTAACAGTATTTAGTAGGTATAGTAAAAAGAGTAAAGAGAGAAGAGTAAGATTTGTAAAAGAGGTCAAATATGATGAATATTGCGTTGAAAATGATTATGAAAGTGAAGAGAATTAACAAACCGACTAAGAACTGTGGTCTGAAACATTATAGATACGCTCAAGCTTAAATTGCTGTGAAATTTAGAAAATAAACTTTTAGCATAATCTAAAATAAACAAAATAAATATAATGTGTGTTTATCCTGTTCTGTATGTACTCACTCTTTTATCATTACATAATATTCAATCATCTCTTTCAACTTCTTCGCCACTTCTTTGCTTTCTTGTTTTGTGTACCGCAGTGGAACAGCTTTGGCTTTCACAGCAAGGCTCGGCCGCGGGAAATAGTTTAAGTCGTGCTCGAATATTTTCAAATGTCCCCAAATATGGAACACAAAGACACAAACCAGGTGGTCGTGACCCGAAAACAAGGTTGCCAAATTGTACGAGACGTAAAAATTATATAAACACACAATAATGTACCCAATCTCATTGTTGTAGTCAAATGGTAAAACGTAAGAGACGGAATGTACGTAAGTACTATTTATAGGTTTATCTGAACTAAACATTCCAGCATTAAAGTTACTATAAAGAGGTGCTAAATTGTACATAAACGATACCATGTAAATTTGCACATGTTGAACTATGACGGCGATTTCGCAATATTTTGTCACTTTCTTATTTATCTGAAATGATGAAGAAAAATGTTTGCTAATTGGTCAAGTACAAAAGCCAAACTCCAGCGTTGTGGTTTGGATTGGAAGGCAAAGTAGGACCACCACACATATTTTCCTAAGTCGTCCTGAAAGTTCACTACCAGTCCTCAACCGGCAGGACCACTCTGTCAAGAGTGTACCTAGCGACTACGAAGGCATGAAGAAAATCTTACTTTTGCAGAATAATCCGTCTTATTCTTGTAGTATATCAGATGAAATTTTGAAGCAAATTCCTTGATTCCCGCTTGATAACCTGTTTGGATTGGCAGCGATGTTCTTTGCTGAAAAATTAAAATAAAAATATTTGTGGAAAGGATCCTCGCAAGACGACTAAGTAAGTACAACCACAGACATGCTGTGTAAAGATTTCGGCAACAACGCACTTCAGAAGGATATACTTAATAGAAGAACAGATCGGAAAAAGAAGTCTCTGTATCCGTACTTATTACAATGCAATTCGATTAATTTACTTACGATATATACGAGGCACATCAAAATATTCAAGCATGTTTGGCCCAAATCGATGAATCCCAGTTTTCCCATGTTCTTCATCATGTACGTAGTCTGAGCGACGATTGAGAAACAACAGAGGATGCCCAAAAAACTTGTATAACCATATCTTGATATGATTGACAGTTTTGTAGCAGGAAGATCTTCGAAAACATGATTTGGCCATGCACTAATAGACCTCAAAGTAAACCGGATTCTTTTCATATACCTTAAATTAAATACATCCATTTTGTATCGCTAAAAAAATTCCCAAATTTAATACACAATTTGCTTCGTACTGTCCTTTACAAATTTAGTGAATTTTGGACATGTTTAATCAGAAAACAATCTTGTGGATGCAAGAAAACTTTAGAGTAAGAGTCTCTTTCTCCGGGGCCTTCGTGAGTCTGAATGTTGGTACCGAGGTAACCTAGGCTTTATTTTAATTGGAGCGCAAGAACAAACAGACTTTATAATTGTAGTAGTGAAGTAGGCACTAGATAGTGGAAACTAAATAATTACCTTCCCTATTCACATGTGATCTTTCACATCGTCAATAAAAGCGCTAGTTGAGCGAATGAGAAATATTTATCATAAAAATAATGGCAGGCGATATTTTTGCATTGTAATTGAATAGTGTATTGAGAATAATGTAGATAACGAATGTGCAATATATCAAGATGAAAAACTTCTTTTCTATGATCAGTTAGCGGCAAATGTCCTCAGCATCAGGAAATATGAAAACGATCCTTTTAAAATCTGCAAACAAGAACGTTTGTAATTAAAAAACTGCAATAATAGTCTATTTTCTGTATCTTAAAGAGCAAGTTGACCGATTGACTGGTACTGATGACGTCTAACCTTAAACCACTAGACCTAAAGACTTGAAATTTGGCAGACATTACTTCTTATCTTCTTCTTATCTTAACAAACAAGATGGGAAGACGACCTTAAACTCACGGCTGGACATCATTGGAGAAGGGTAGCGCGAGACAGATCCCAATGGAAAATGTTAGAGGAGGCCTATGCCAAGAGGCAAACTGAGCTTCGGGACTTACTTTAACAAACACAACCTAAATAAGATATACTCAACTAAGAAGAAGTTCAGAATACAAAGGCTTATTATTATTATTACTTCTTATCTTTATCTGTCGTAGACAGATGAGTAAAATGGCGTTTTCATTCCCTCGGGATGGAGATTAAAACTAGAGACCTAAAATATGGTACCTGAATAGTTATTATAATATCGAAATTTACTTTTTATGCTTTTTCAAGATTAAAACAGGACAAAACAGGAATCCGACAAAACACGAACACGACAACTCAAAAACAAATCTTTCGGTTGATGATGGTGATAATTTATGTTTGAAATTACCGCCAGCATAGTCTGCACCCCGACCGGCACCATACCACAGGCTTTGACCGACAGTGTCTGCTGCACGATCTGCAGCAGGATCAGCACCGTCCGTCTGTTGCCGGTGTCCATGCACTCCCACGGCACTTGGTACACTGCGTCGACCAGAGACTCACCCTATACAATAAAAAAGTAGGTAATCTGCTAAGCAAATCGTATTTGCTGTAAATAAATTCACTTAAGTTTTTGTCGCAATTTAGAGCCGATAAAGCTCCACCATGCGAAGCTTTTACGTCACAGCTTTGGAACTACAAAGTGTTGAAGATGGGTCGTAGAACGCAGATGATATAAAACACATTTACTTGCCTTAGACGTAATTAGCTCAAACACCACAGAGAGTTGAATTAATTCCTGATATAGACACAACGTTAAGAAACCATACTTTGCCAATGCCTTAATTTCCTGGAAAAGCAAAATTATATGTTACTTAAAGCTCAACAATTAAGTTTAATTTGATATGCTGCCATTAAAAGTATTTAACATAGAACTTGAACGAAATAATAATATCATAAATATATTAAGCAAGTGTTTTCCATTCGTCAAGACAGTTCCTCCATCAGAATGAAATCAATTAAGATTCATTGTCACACTGACTTCGATGTGAACATAACCTTTGGTGATTTAAGCCACACTACTAACATTGACACTTATAAGGGTGATAAAGAAATTTCTTAGTCGGCTGTACTTAACAAAATTTAAAGGTAGAAGCTATATTACCAGGGTAGAACATTCCAACAGCAAAATGCAATCCGCTACGAGATGAAAACCATGATAGACGTACAGCGTCACGCTGTATGATCCCGTTGTGTTAGCTACGTAACTAAAATACAATATAATACAATAACTCTCTGTTGAACACCAACACTTAGTGAGCAGACAGAAAATAGGTGAATGCGAAATATGAATGCGAAAAGTGACAATAATTTTGTCATAACAATTCACTTCGTCGTCGTCGTCGTTTTAGCCTATATATACGTCCCACTGCTGGGCACAGGCCTCCTCTCAGAACAAGAGGGCTTGGGCCATAGTTCCCACGCGGACCCAGTGCGGATTGGGAACTTCGCACGCACCATTGAATCGCTTCGCAGGTTTGTGCAGGTTTCCTCACGATGTTTTCCTTCACCGAAAAGCTCGTGGTAAAATTCAAATGTAATTCCGCACATGAATTTCGAAAAACTCAGAGGTGCGAGCCGGGGTTCGAACCCACGACCCTCTGCTTGAGAGGCGATAGGTCAAACCACTAGGCCACCACGGCTTACTTATTCATTTCACAAAATGTTTATTGTCTAAAGATCGTTTGCTGTTGCGTTTGCAGAGTTAGTGTTGTTTTCAATAGATATATCTAAATTCAATTTAAGAAGTATACTATAGTTTTCGGTTCTTTTACTGTGTGCTAATTTCGGCATAATTGAAAAATAAAATAATACTTAAAGAGAGTTACAAACTTACTCCTTTATCATCATATAATGCATGATCATCTCCTTCAGCTTCATCATCACTTCCTTGTTCTCTTGCTTTGAATACCGCATTGGAACTGTTTTCGCCTTCATGACGATGCTCGGTCGCGGAAAATTGTTCAAGTTGTGCTCA
Source organism: Choristoneura fumiferana (assembly GCF_025370935.1). NCBI lineage: Eukaryota > Metazoa > Arthropoda > Insecta > Lepidoptera > Tortricidae > Choristoneura > Choristoneura fumiferana. The sequence goes on from NC_133493.1 coordinate 13,080,924, forward strand.
AGTATTTTCATATGACCCCAAATGTGGAATACTAACACATATATCAGGAAATCGTGGCATAAAAACGTACTCGCCAAACTATACGACACAAACCAGTTATATAGGCATACGATAATATAACCCATATTATCACTGTTGGTGTCAAATGGCAATAGGTAAGAGACAGAATGCTCGTAAGTACCATTAATAGGTTTTTCGGAACTGAACATTCCGGCTTTATAGTTGTTAAAAAGAGGTACAAAGTTAAAGGTAACCGATGTCATAAAAATCTGTATATATTGGATTGTGATGGCGATTTCACAGAATTTTGTTACTTTTTTGTACATCTGAAATGAAGGAAAATATCATTAAAAAATTATAGTGAAGCGACACAAAATAAGTAAAAATGTATACTTTTTACCCGACTGCCCGAATCAGACTTATGTATTTTGAAATGTATGCCTATTTTTGGCCCCCTCAGCAGCAGTTAAATGGCTGGATGGATTTTAACACTTGCGATTTTTAGCTATGGTAGGTAACCTAGATTGTCTTATAGATATGACCAAACAAATCAATCACTTGATATTGTTATAATAACTTGATACCTAATTGTAGAAGTGACGTAGTAGGGTAGGTATAAAATTATTTAATCGGGAATTTAAAAATATGTATTATATTGTAACCGAATTCGATTCCATTCGAATGAATGCTAATAAAAATAATCCAATTCTAAATACTCATATACCCATATCATAAAAGTATTTACTTATGAAATAAAAAAAACTAAATCCCAACTTCTTTAGAAACAAAAAAGCAAATAATAAAGAGGAGGAGTTGTTAACTGTACCTCTTTCTAGGGAAGATTTTGATTTAGAGTTAAATACTATTTATCAGATAGCGTTGTCGAATGGTTATACTAAATCAATGGTCAATAGTTTGGTTAAGAAGAAGCAGGCACGGATAGTGAATAGCATGATTTACGCCGTGTTACCATCGCAGTCTTCTAACAAATTAAAATCAAACAATATTAAGGTAGCCTTTAAGACTAACAACTCTTTGTACTCTAAACTTTGTAACCACAAAGAGAAGGTAGATAAAGGAACTAGATCGGGTGTATACAAGCTCACTTGTAATGACTGCAGTAAAGTATATTATGTTGGTCAGACAGGTCGCAGTTTTAATGCTAGATTTAAAGAGCATGTTTCGGCATATAGGAATGAGCATCCTGATAAGTCGAATTTTGCCAAACATTTGTTGGAACTAAATCATTCTTTATCGGACTCAGATTCGTATGAAGTGTTACATTATTGTGGCAAGGGGTTTCGTCTCGATGTTTTAGAATGCATGGAGATAATTAGATACAACAGTATGGGGTCTATTATTAATGAGCAGGTAAATTTAGTTTCATCTCCCTTGCTACGGCTTGGATCTAATTTCAGCAATGGTAGTTAATAAAACATGCCTTGACAGTAAATAAATAAAAATCAAGGTAGTTTTGAAGGACGGTTAAAAAAATTATTAATAATTTGTGGGTAGTTTTGTTTTGTTTCATAAAACGTATGTGGGTACTTGGGGAGTTACAGCGACAAGTTAAAACGGTGGTTGTGGTTCGTTAGTCTAACAACAGGTAGCATGGTGTACGGTTGTGTCACTCTGAAGATGAGCTCTGGTTGAGTTCGAAACGCGTCAGTGTAGTGTGGTGGTGGTGATAGATGGGTTTGTGTGATTTGTGTGTGTTCTTACAGTGTGGAGGTGGAGGAACTGCATGAACACGCATATTTTGCATAAGCTTAGCTATCGTAAGGTCGCGGGTGAGCAAGGAATTTATTTCAGTTCATTGATATGGACATCCGCAAAGTAACGCCTGATTCAATAAATGTTACAGCTTTTTGATTTTAAGGCTAGTGAAATTAGGTACAACGTAAATTCGAAATGCTAAAATTAGGGCTAATAAATTATTATTATTATTATTATTTAGAAGCCTGTAGAGGTGTCCCACTGCTGGGCAAAGGCCTCCCCCATGTCCTCCATTCTACTCTTTCTTGGGCGATCTCTGGCCAGCTGCGAAGAAAGGTGTCCAGATCGTCCCGCCATCGACGCCTGGGTCTGCCACGCCGCCGAAGTCCATTTTGTGGTATCCAGTCTGTGGCTATTTTAGCCCACCTATTGGGTTCCATACGGCTGACGTGGCCTGCCCAGTCCCATTTCAGCCTGGCAGTCTTGACACCCACATCAGCAATGCGTGTTTTGGAGCGCAATATAGTGTTCCGGATCCGGTCAACCCGTTTCACTCCCAACATACTGCGCTCCATTGCTCTCTGGCAAACCTTCAATTTGGTCTTCTGTAACTCAGTAAGTGACCATGTTTGAGCACCGTAAGTTAGGACAGGCAGTATACACATGTCGACGAGCCTCCGCTTTAAGGCTAGCGGAAGATCACCCTTCATGTGTTCTTTCATGGACCAATAGCTCTTCCAGGCGTTTTGGATCCGTCTTTCGACTAATAAATAAATATTTAGGAAAAAAATCGGCTTTTTAATTTTAGGGCTAGTGAAATTAGTGGTAGTGAAAATAGGATTAAATTTTTTCGGGCTACCATAGGAGAACCAGATAAAACACGTCATAGTTTGGGGATAGGAGCCAGTGACGTTATGCCGTGTTAAAAAAATTCGAGCTAAATATTCATAATTTTTTGTTTAATTTACAAAAGAAAAAAAAAGTGTCCCATATTTTCTAATAAACTAACTGACGGTAGAAGGTCTAAGTAGATATTTTTAAGACACTAGCTTATTATGAAAGGCAACTGTCATATCGCATTGTTTCTTACTTTTGCCGAATACTCTGTTTTATCCTTGATGTACATTAGATTAAATTTTGAAACAAACTCTTCGATTCCCACTTGATATGCTGTTTGGATAGGCAGCAATGTTCTTTGCTGAAACATTTACACTGTGTTATTTGTCATTTAAGCTGAAAAGTCTATGTATTAAAAGCCACGCTAGAGAAGGATTAAAGGATTAAATAGAATGCTTGAGCGTAGCGAGGGTTTCAAGGCATAAGATGCTAAACAATTTTGCAACGTCTTTTGCATCGGGAGTTAAAAAGATCTTTTCCGAGCATGATTGTAAATGATTCTACTTACTAAATATACGAAGGACATCAATATGGTCAAGTATGTCTGGCCCAAGTCTATAAATTTCAGAGTCTCCATATTCTTCCTCAAGTACGTGATCTGAGCGACTATTGCAAAACAACAAAGCGTACACAAGAGACAAGTGTAGCCATATCTTGATATAACTGACAGTTTTGAGGCAGGAACATCTTCGAACATGTGGTTGGGCCATCCACCAATACATCTCAGTGTTAACCGGATTCTTTTCATGTATCTCATATCGAACACATCCATTTTATTTGCTATAAAATTTTAGATAATTTTGAAACACCTATTTTTTTGGAATAAATATTTAAACTGGTAGATGTAAAGCTATGCAAGTAAGATCATCTATTATATTGATATGATGATATTGATATTGATGTGTGGATATTGATACATACATATAAAGACATGCGAGTAAGAACGTCAAGTCCTTACTCTAGAGTGTGAACGTTGGAATCAAGGTAACCTATGCATTACTTTAATTAAAGTGAAAGAACAAAGAGACTTTATAATTAACCGTATTAAGGAGCGACCACACTGCTGCATATAAAACGGTGACGGTACGGAATCGCAGTGACGCATCGTATGCGTACCGGTTTTATCAATACACAAACGGTGCGGAATCGCAATAACGTGGCGTAACCGGCACGATTTTATTGCATGCTCTGCACACCGCTGCTTAAAATAGGTACGCAAACGGTGCGGAATCGCAGTGACGTACCGTAAACATCAGGACTTTACCGCATGCTCTCTACCCAAAGTCGTGATGTTTGCGATACGTCATTGTGATTCCGCATCGTTTGCGTATAGTACTTTAAGCAGCGGTGTGGAGGGCATGCGATAAAATCGTGATCGTGACGCTTACGGCACGTCACTGCGATTCCGTGCCGTCTCCGTATTTTGAACAGCAGTATGGCCACTCCTTTAAGGTATCGAGCATACAACGCAGCGAGTAAAAAGGGTACAACAATAATCTAACCAACTTAGAAAAAAATACAAAACCTCCGACATTGTAATTTCAAAGTTCAATATCAAAGTCAAAGTTTATTTAAAAGTAGTAATAGTAATAAAAAAAAATATTGAATTAATTTCGGTACAAGACGACAAAAATACAATTTTTCACTTAAAATCTATGTCTAAGTATAAAGTAGTGTTGTAGGTAAGAAAGTAAGTGTGTAGTATTGTATCTCAAGAACGTCTCCGATTTTTATCAAGTAGTAGCCGGTACACGCGACTCCGTCCGGGTAGAATTCGGTTTTCACTATCCTGCGGAAACTATGCGATTTTCCGGGATAAAAACTATCCTATGGCCTTCCCTGGGACGCAAACTATCTTTACACCGAATTTCATCTAAATCGGTTCAGTGGCTTAGACGTCATGACATAACAAACAAACAAACAGACTTAAGATTTAGCGCAAGGAAACCTGCTTGCACGTTAGAAAAACCGCATCGAATGCAGTCCATCCGTTTAAGAGCTACGATGCCACAGACAGACATTGGCGTCTAAATTATTTATAACAACCCACTTTTTGCATCGGAGGTTAAAAATACCAGTTTTAATATTAGCTTTTACCCAAAATCGAATACTTTGGCATTTTTCCAAAAGTTCAAAAAACTTATCGCTGCTGGAATTTAAAAGCACAAGGGCAGTGTTATGTTACAAAAAGCTTATTTGTCAAAAGGTTTGGTTTGTTATCGCTGTCCCTGATAAGTTAATTGGGAGGGTGTCGAGTTTCCTCTGATGTTGAAGATGTGAACAATAACAGAGTTTAAGTTGATATGGGTGAAGTGGAAGGATTTCGTTACCATTTTGTTTTACTTATACGAAGCGGCTGTAAAATCTTCATTTAACAAAAATAGGCTGTGAACCTTAAGGTGGTTTTCCACCGGCGAGGCGAGGCGAGACGAGACGAGACGAGAATTGAAATTTGTATCGGCAGCGCCCGCGGCGGCCCGCGGCGGCTAGCGGCTAGGTCCGCGAGAATGCATACAAATTTCAATTCTCGTCTCGCCTCGTCTCGTCTCGCCTCGCTGGTGGATAATTACCATTATTATGATAGTAAAACAATTTACATACAATAAATTGTCCGTACGTGAGTCAGATTGTGGTGAAAATATAATTTATTGAATCAGGCGTTACTTTGCGGAGGTCCATATCAATGAACTAAAATAATTTCCTTGCTCACCCGCGACCTTAATTCGAATTTAAGTATTAATTGGTCTTTTTGACTGCGACTGTATTAAAAGTTATAAGTAAAATATTTCGTCTCTGACAATTTTTATTTATCCCACTTTAACACTTTTACTGTCCCTATAGCTTTCACCATTGTCATGGCCATGGGTCGATACGTCCGTGCATTACAGGTAGGCAATGCACAAAAATACAGAATCATCCATTTCTGACGTCACGTAGACGTGGCAGAGCTAGTTTGACGGTGCATTACATGTAATGTACGGACAGTTGAAGTGTTATGCTATAACAAGGTCTTGTTAACGTTACCCAATTTACAAAGAAACGTTACGTAACGGTAAAATATAAAAATACCTCAGTACCGGTATTAAATTATAACGTTACTTGATAATTTAATATTATTTATGGTAACGCTCGTTACCCAATTAACGTTACTTAATGTCGGTAAATTTAACTTACATTGTTGGGTTTGTTAACGTTACCCAACCCGTATTATTATACTTATAACGTTACTGTGCGAGGTTACACTACTTTTTTGGAGTATTTTAGTTTTTAAAATAATTCCCCTTTCATAGTCAATTGCCAAACGGGCAGAAAGAGCCCTCATGCGTTTTATAGGGTTCCGTATTTAAAGCAAGATTAACTTTTTTTGATCAATAAAATGTGCAAAAGAACAAACGCACCCAACAATCGGGTTCACCCCAACCACAAGGGTGCATACAAACTAGCGAATTCATGGATTGACCTATCCTAATTTAATAGGGTGACAATACGTATGCATTCGTGCGTACTTTAGGTTGGAAATCGCACTATTGTTCGCATCCTAGTTAAGATTATAAGTCAAGAATGGTTCGACTAGTGTCGATCTTTTCGAGAGATATTTTTCACGGGTAGGTAGCTTTTTAGACAACAATTGGTCCAGATTGGTTAGTGACAAGGAAGATTTTATATCTATGTTAGTGCATTAATATCTTAACATGTAACTTATTTATAATTAAAATTTTCGTCTGTAACATTGACCAGAACTTGGGCAAAATGGCTCCTGCATGGCAAGAAATAGGCTGTTTATAAAAATGCGAAAGTGTGTAAATAGTGTTCTTTCGCAATAAAAAATGCCAGAATAGATTTAGTTAATTTAGTGATAGAGGTCTGGAATAACATATAGATACTTTTTATCCCGATATTTCCACGGAATCCATGTTAAAAGTCATAATCTTAAATTTCATGCAACATAGTAATAACAATAAATATCATGGGATTACTTAGTCCAAAACTAAGCAAAGCTTGTACTATAGGTACTAGGCAACGGATAAACATGCTACTATAGATAAATGCATACTTAAATACATATTGAACATCCAAGACCCATAAATAAAGAACACAATATATTTTTTGCAAATTTCCATGGGAACTTACTTAAATCCTGGAATATTAGTTAGCTCTGCCGAATATTAGCATACGCGTGCAAATGTGGATAGAAACCAGGAAGTGAAAAAATAATAATTTGAAACTATAATGAGACTGTCCGTATATTTCACCAACAATATGGCCGCCCTACTCTGACCTTTAGTAATTCAAGAATGCCATTCAATACAACAATAACCATGGAGTGCACCTGGCGTGCGCGTGCCTTTAATCAGGGGTCCGCGGGTAGCCACAACAACGTCTAGCTTGAATTATTTCTACCAGATACACAAAATACCGTTCCTATGTACCTACTTTAGTGATTAACCTAGATTCCAAAAGTTGACCTCAATTATTATTAAGGAATAATCTAAGATTAACTATTAAGGATTATTATTATCTAGCCGGATTGGTATCCCACTGCTGGGCAAAGGCCTTCCCTCCATGTTCTCCATCTCTCCCGATCCAAAGCAGTTATTTTTTTGTAATAGCACTTTATATTTTTTATTTTTATTTTCTGGCTCTAGAAACTGTTTCTTGTCACTCGTTGCTATTACGTTCTCCTGAGTCACTCTTTAAGCCGTAAGTTTATAGGATTAAAATTTGCCAAACATGCATTTTTGTGGTAGTTTTAAGACCCTTCTATAATTACTGGTCATCTAATAAGCATTCTAATAAGCGTTGGCAGGCCTCCCACCAGGTGGACTGACGACATCGTGAGAGAAGCGGGAAACCGGTGGATGCAAGTGGCGAGTTGTCGTTCATTGTGGCGTCTAAGGGGGAGGCCTTTGTCCAGCAGTGGACGTCTTCCGGCTGATGATGATGATGATGATCTAATAAGCATGTTAGTTCAATGTGACACAACATTTCTTCTATTAAACTGTACTACTTTAGTCCCCTTGCAGATGGGGCAGAATAACAACAAAGGAAATTGATCCACCATTCTAATATCTTTTTATTTCTAGTTTACTACGGAACCGTATTATTTTAATTAGAGTTGCGCTCTTGATTTTTTTAATCAAGCTGTATTTATAACGAGGATTAAGAGCTATTGACGGATGTTTATAAGCCATGGAAATATTTATTTAGGTACTTGGATCGAAATGGGGCGGGATATTGTATGGGGATTAGCGTAAAGTAAATTTGTATACAACTCGGTCAAGCTCGAATCAGCAGGGCTACTACGAAATTCGAAAATCGAAGTTCGTATCGTGCCGTCCCGCCGACACTTATATTATTTAATACGAGAGTGAGAGGGACGGTACGATACGTATTTCGATCTTCGAATTTCGTAGAAGCCTCCCAGACTACTTTAATTTACACCGGTTCTGTAGCTATGTTTATCTCTATCTTCTGTATATTGGAATCTATCACGAATCTATCTATGTATTAATAAAAATATAAGTGCACTAGTTTCGGATTGAAAGATTAGTCCTCCATTAGGAGGATGGTACATTTTTATAATATTTTTTGTGAATAATTTAAAACCTATTAATTTTTTAACTAAAAATATAGTTTAAAAATACACTTTAATGGTAACCGTCTATCGTAACATTATTCATACTCGTATCACCATCATTATTTAATAATATAATTTTAATTAAATATAATCTATCTTTTTTTTTTTTTTTTTTTATTCGACTGGATGGCAAACGATCAAGTATCTATCTATCTATATCTATACATATAATGAAGCTGGAGAGGGTCGAAAGTCTGTACATACATGGAAGATTATTTGAAAAAAAGTTGGCTGGGGATACTTAGAATAACAGAACACGTTCCAACAGTTTTTATAATTTTTATCTGTTCGTATGTTTATTTGACCGCGCTGCCGCGCATCACGTGAAAACCGCTGAACCGGTTTAAAAGAAATTCGGCTTAGAGATAGTTTGAATCCCGGGGAAGGACATAGGACAGTTTTTATCCCGGAAAATTGCATAGTTCCCACGGGATAGCGATTAACGAATTCTACGCGAACAGAGTCGCGGGCAACAGCTAGTATTAACTAATAATGAATACATATATACATCATTATAATTTCGAATAATAATAGTACTAAATACCACAAACGGGACTTATCACGCTATTATTACACGAGTAATATTTACCTCGACGTTTCGGCAACGTTACAGTTGCCGTGGTCACGAGTAGACTGAAGTATGGGGTGTCAAGTCTGCCTAGCAGCGCGAGTTCAAAAAAAAAAGTGACCAAGTGCGTGTAGTTCGTGATACGAGTGCCGGCACTATTAGTGATGAAGTGCGGGTAGTTCGAAGGACTCGCGCTGCTAGGCAGACTTGACACCCCACACTTCAGTCTATTCGTGTCCACGGCAACTGTAACGTTGCCGAAACGTCGAGGTAAATATTACATGTGTAATAATAGCGTGATAAGTCTCGTTTGTGGTATTTTGACTATGAGTGAGAATCACGAGTTTAAAACGTTATAATAATAGTACTTAATATTTTTTATAATCATTTCGGTTATACGTCCCACTGCAGGGCACAGGCCTCCTCACAGAATGAGAGGGCTTGTACCGAAGTTCCCACGCGGGTCCAATTCAGATTGGGAACTTAACACACTATTGTATATCATCGCTGGTGTGTACTGGTTTCAAAAGTTTGTAAGTAGGTATGTATTGTGTGTGCGTGTATGTCGGTATTTCTACAGGATTGGAATAAAACTCGAAAATGTATCTATGTTAGAGACATGAAATTTAACACCCGCGGTTATTTGTTTTGTATCCACGAAGTAATTTTTAGAAATGCTAAATCTACTCACGCGTACAAAGCCACGAGTAAAAGCTAGTGCTATATAAATATCTATCACCCAAACTGATTCACATGGGGAACAAAACAAGGTCGCATATTACGACTTTCAGGTTACCAGGCGAAATGACTAACCATTTTTCCAACACTCAAATAGCATCTTTAACTGCAAGCAGTACGGTGTAAAATAGCGCGAGCAGTTCCAGAGGGGGGCTATTGGTTGTCGACTCAAATTTGGCCCACTTTCTCGCTCTTCCGGCAGGAATGAGAGCGATGATGCTGGTAAAGAGGTAATGTGATTTTCAGCAATAGGTTTGGGGGGGGGTTAAGCTGGGAGATATGTCCGAAGATATACTGAGCGGCAAGAAATATGGCGCTCCAATATATAAATATGCTGTAATAGGGGTGAAGACCAAAAAGTTGCACAGCGTTAAAGATGCGTTAGCACGTAGTTTTAATTTCCATTAACTTTTTCCATTGTGACACGAAAATTATCCATACAAATGTATGATTAATTTTCGTGTCACAATGGAAAAAGTTAATGGAAATTTAAACTTAAAACTACGTGCTAACGCAGCTTTAACGCTGTGCAACTTTTTGGTCTTCACCCATAGGTAATTTTGTATGTAGAGTGGGCTAAATTTGGTGCCAGCCAGTTTATATCCTCAGAAATAAGGAGATACGAGGAATCAAGGTTACCGACTTAGCCAAGCGGATTATCTTGTTGAACTGGCAATGGACAGGCCATAAAGTCAAAGTCAAAGTCAAAATATCTTTATTCAATTTAGGCTATAACAAGCACTTATGAATGTCAAAAAAAATCTACCACCGGTTCGGAAAACCTCTGTTGAGAAGAATCCGGCAAGAAACTCAACGAGGTTTTTTTTTAAACAGATTTACAATATTATTAAATGATATGTATACATCACAAGTATTTAACACAACTTTATTTTTAACACAGTAGGTTCGCTATTTGAAGGGATCGCTAATGCGGATCGGAATTATTTCCAAATATCCCTGTCCATAGTGCGGAGAACAGAGCCGTTGGGGCTGAAAAGTCCTCAAACTGAGACCGCGGATCGGCAAGCGCAGCGTAGGACGTTCGCCAAAGAGATGGACAGATGAACAAGTTAAAGCGGCAGGGTCACAGCGGATGCAAGCCGCTTCCAACCGAAGCGACTAGAGTTCTATGAGGGAGGCCTATGTCCAACAGTGGACGTCCTACGGCTGATATGATAATGATGATCCTCTTATTCTGTTTCAAAATCTAAATGAATACCTGTTTATTGCTTGAGTAGGCCGTAAAGAGGGCTCTTTTAGATGCCACTGTTTTATAATTAATAATAATATTAATATTTTATTACAAATTAAATCCATAGTATTGTTAGTAGATACACCTACCTAACCCTACCTTACCCTACCCACCTACCTACCTATCTAGCACCAGCGCTATCCTACCTACTCCTACTATACCTAACTATCAGCGCTTTCGGAAAGACTATGCCCAGAAGAATGCGCTGCAAAAAAATGAGCGGAAAGTTATATTTTTAAAACAAAATTACACATATTAAATACAATTTTCTTCTTATTTTTTTATATTTAAAGTTTTTCAAGGCAGTCGGTTTTTTTTAATTCATACTTTTTTGATGCTCAGATGAAAGAGCATTTCTAAAAAACCGGCCAAGAGCGTGTCGGACACGCCCAAAATAGGGTTCCGTAGCCATTACGAAAAAATTAAGTATTTTATACGGATAATCTTCCAAGTTTAGGTATATTTTATACCTTAGGCTGCTATTTACTCATAAACTGCTAATAATTCTCAAGCAAACTTAGCCGTTATAGTTTTCCTTGAAAGTTTGATATACTTACTACCATCCTGAATTTTTCCAAATTTTTCCACCCACCGGTTTAGATTTTAGAGGGGGGGGGGGTTTGACGCTCAATTTAAATGAAAATTTGCATTTCAAAGTTGAATATTTCGCAAACAAATCACTGCATCGAAAAATCGTCTGAGCAAACCCCTAATGGTTTTAAAATACCTATCCAACAATATCCCACACTATAGGGTAGGATGAGAAAAAAAAAATCACCGACACTTTACGTCAATGGGAGGTACGCTAAAAATTTTTTTTTTTAAATTTTTGTTGTACCATTTTGTCGGCATAGTTTACATATATATATATCCGTGCAAAATTACAGCTTTCTAGCATTGATAGTCCCTGAGCAAAGCCGCGGACGGACGGACAGACAGACAGACAGACGACAGACATGGCGAAACTATAAGGGTTCCGTTTTTGCCATTTTGGCTCCGGAAACCTAAAAAGTTTGAACATTTGATTTGCGACTCCGATTTGGATAAAAATTTGCAGGTATGTAGAGTGAACGATACTGAGTCGTAAATAACATAGTCTCTCAAAATGTCCCAATTGGTTTGTATGGAACTTTCATCCACCATTTGCTCTCCGTGCTATATGGCCTACCCATTGCCACTTCAACAAGCTAATTCGCTTGGCTATGTCGGTGACCCTTGTTTTTCTACAAAAACCACAAAAAAAGCCACGTCATGATAATATCTCAAGATGTATTCCCAGACCGTCGCCCGCGCACCGTAGCCGATGGAGGCCGAGTAAAATGGGTCAAGTCGGGTCTCCAATCGCTGCACCGTGCAGCGGGACACATCCGGGACATGGCGGACTAGCGGGACAAATTTGGCACATGAAAGTTCGTATAGGTAGTGCCACCAAAGTCGAGGTCACGCACACATATATGCCATGTAATGACAGCGGGATTTTGACATTCAAACTCAAACTCAAACTCACAACATTTATTGACAACAAAAACACACTACATCACAACAAAAACACAGTAAAAACATAAATAGGAGAAGAGAGAAAAATTAGAGACGTTGTGCTGTAGTGTAATGCCAAAAGGACTCAGATCAGCATGTGACGTAGCGCTGTAACACTCACTCATTCGTTTCATTAATTCTCCTTTTAGTATTTCATGTAGCTGTGTGCGTAATCATTCATTCAAGAGTACTTAACTTACTAGCTGTTGCCCGGGACTCCGCGTATAATTCGTATATCGCTATCCCGCGGGGACTATGCAAACTATCCTATGTCCTTCCCCGGGACTGTCACTATCTGTATACCAAATTTCATCTAAATCGGTTCAGCGGTTTGAAGAAAGAAAGAAAGAAAGAAACATTTATTCGTGACAAACATAAGAACAATGGATTAAAAAAAATAAAGAAAAATTATGTATGCCACGAAATGGTCCCAAATCAGCAATCTGCCGGTCTTGCGAACGGCGCTTTGCTTTGCTTTGCGGCGGGTTTGGACGCGAAAAGGAAACAAACAAACAGACTTACAAACTTTCTCATTTATAATATTAGTGGGATTGTTATGGACCTCCACAATGTAACGCCAGCAGGGCTACTACGAAACTCGAAACTCGAAGTTCGTATCTTACCGTCCCGTTCGCTCTCGTATTAAATGGTATGTGTCAGAGGGACCTCACGACACGAACTTCGAGTTTCGAGTTTCGTAGTAGCCATGCTGATTCTTTCAGATTTTTTCTGACTGGGGCAGAGGAACTGGCTCATGCATACGTATGTATTATTGTAGGCTGCACAGAAAACCAGCGCTGCTATACATTACGGGTGCACACATGCTGAGTGGAGGCCTTTTTAGTGTCCTGTCATGTCACCACGTAATTTAGTTTTTATTATTTGTTTTAGTGCTATTATACTTGCATGATTAGTTTTATTTTATATTTTAATTGAAATTTAATTGCAATTTTAGTACCTAAAGTTAACGTTATGTTGAAAATACAAACTGAGAAATGGATGCACAGAAAAACCAGAAAAAGAGACCAGCGCTGGGAATCGAACCCAGGTCCTCAGCAATCCGTGCCGCGTGCTATAACCCCTACACCACCGCTGGACAGGAATCTAGACACGAATTTTTCCTATGCATACATATCTCAGGTTGCTTATTTCTACTACGCTACTTATGCAGCAGCACTAGCGCCATCTATGTTCCGCTCTCATAAAAAAAAGTTATGTTACTTTTAGTAAATTTCAAACAGTTAATAGAATTGATATAGTACGTAATGTAAAAATATTTAAATATGCAGGAAATAAAAACCTTTTTTTTATTTACTATACGGTGGTGGTAGGTACTGATGGAACCAAATAAATCTTTCATTCTTTCTTTCTGCTTCAACAAAATAAGATTCAATATTAGGTATTGGGTATCCGCACTGGGCCCGCGTGGGAACTATGGCCCAAGCCCTCTTGTTCTGAGAGGAGGCCTGTGCCCAGCAGTGGGACGTATATAGGCTGGGATGATGATGATGATGATTAGGTATTAAGTAACTTGTATTGCTAAATAAATTGATTACGCAAGTAAACAGCCTTTCGTTGTCTCGGTCTACCTCAAAGGCATGAGTGCGACAAAACACCACGTAGTCACGTTCATGCACAAACAGGCGCCCGCGCACCGACACGAAGCTTTCGGCGGAGATGTAATACAGATCTGTGGGCCGAGTCAAAAGAGAAGGCTATTTATATTATTTACAAGCTTTTTAGGGTTCCGTAGCCAAAATGGCAAAAACGGAACCCTTATAGTTTCACCATGTCTGTCTGTCTGTCCGTCCGCGGCTTTGCTCAGGGAGTATAAATGTTAGAAAGCTGTAATTTTGCACGAATATAATATGTAAACTATGCCGACAAAATGGTACAATAAAAAAATCAAAAAATAATAATAATATTAGAGTGTCTCCCATAGACGTAAAGTGGGGGTTTTTTTTTCTCATCCAACCTTGTAGTGTGGGGTATCGTTGGATAGGTCTTTTGAAACCATTAGGGGGTTGCTAAAACGAATTCAGTAATTTATTTGCGAAATATTCAACTTTAAAGTGCAAATTTTCACAAAAATCTAAACCGGTGGGTGAAAAAATTTTAAAAAATTCGGCCCCACGTCAATGGGAGGTACTCTAAAAAAACCATTTTGTCGGCATAGTTTACATATATGCATATTCGTGCAAAATTACAGCTTTCTAACATTGATAGTCCCTGAGCAAAGCCGCGGACGGACGCACAGACAGACATGGCGAAACTATAAGGGTTCCGTTTTTGCCATTTTGGCTACTGAACCCTAAAAACTGGTCATTCCCGCTCTAAGTCCATGCCTTTCGCCAAATGGAATGCCGATATGTTTATTTAGGCGGTGTATGTACGCGCATGACAAATTGCTCTCCCGCCGCGTCTCGCTATTTATTGTCGACCGTTTCGGTGCTTAATCTTTTAATAAATATTTAGCCTGAATCGGGTAAACAGGGGGATGGTGAGTTATTGATTAATGGCCGTTAAAATAGCCGAATGTTTTCGGCGAATACCAACAGTTGAGAGTGGGACGATCCTGCGGGAACTTTGTACTTTCTGGTATGAAAATTTGCCATTCATTGCTGGGTACAGGCCTTTTCTTAGAATGAGAGGACTTTGGCCGTAGTTCCCACGCAGACACAATGCGGGTTGGGAACTTTTCACACACCTTACAGGAGGCCAGTGCCGCGCAGTGGATCGTATATATGCCGAGATCTGATCTGATCTGATACATTACTTCATGCTTAAGGAAATATTTAACAAACAAATATAAATAACATGACATGTTAAACATATTTTACAATCCGCCAGATCACGAAATTCCTAGGCATATCATGAAATGGCGCCATTTCATGATATGCGTAAAAGTGGGCCAGGCATATCACGATTTGGCGAAACTATAAGGGTTCCGTTTTTGTCGCTCAGTTTGACAAATATGATCTATTGTTTTAATGATTTGCTCGTATAGGCTACCCGGTACATTACATTACTATCTATACATGCATAGATAACTATAAATTGAGAAAATGTTTCTACAAAGAAAACTGCCACCGAAAACAAATGACTAATTACTTTTTTCACGCATCGTGTCATAGTGTACCAGGAAGCATTACATCACCGTAGATGTTTCAGTTTGTCCAAAGATATGACAATGGGAATCCCGCGCACGATGACTTGCGTACGCGCATATGTTCGCATCTCGATTCCGAGAATGGCGACAGCGTGTCTGTCTTAATTTCTTAGTAGCACATGCTTAAGCGATTATAAATGTCGCTATGATTGCGTAGACCCTCGGCCTTTGTACTTTTTTTTTATTCTACTGGATGGCAAACGAGTAAGTGGGTCTCCTGATGGTAAGAGATCACCACCGCCCATAAACATCTGCAATACCAGGGGTATTGCAGATGCGTTGCCAACCTAGAGGCCTAAGATGGGATACCTCAAGTGCCAGTAATTTCACCGGCCGTCTTACTCTCCACGCCGAAACACAACAGTGCAAGCACTGCTGCTTCACGGCAGGATTAGCGAGCAAGATGGTGGTAGCAATCCGGGCGGACCTTGCACAAGATCCTACCACCTGTAAAATTGTGGGAAAACGAGTAAGCGGGTCATCTGATGGCAAGTGAAGACCACCCTAAATGCTGTGCTTCGTCACTCCAACACATAGTACAGTCAAGTGATAACGTTTGGCAACCTGTTTCATTTCGCAACTTTTCATTTCCCAACTGTTTAATATTTCTGAAGCTGTAAATATTTCAGGATTTTAATAAAACTAACCTAACCTAACCTAAAGGGTTCTACACGATGGCCCTGAAATAAATCTTGAAATATTTACAGTTTTAGAGTTTGCGAAATGAAAAGTTGCAAAATGAAACAGGTTGCCAAACGTTACGTTGCGAAAAGGCAGTACTCGTGCGATGACACTATGGCGTTTACTGTGAAATGGTTCCATGGTGGCTAGTGAATGAAACTCCTTGACCGTACAGTGCCCCACTGCTGGGCAAAGGACTCTCTTGACCTCCACACCTCCCGGTCTGACGCAATGTCAGGCCAATCCCTTGCATACGTCCAAATGTTCCTGCCATCTCCTTCTCGGTCCATTTGTGACGGAGTTATGAGACAAAAAATCCAATTCAAAAGTCAAGCAAAGTAAAAAATGGGCGAGTATGAAAGGTGATAAATAACCGTGCCGCGACGTGCGCAGACGCATGTTGCTACACGTATTGTGCGTGAGTTACAGTACAGATGGTACGGTCGGCAAAAGTGGATTGTACTAATTTATTGAATCAGGCGTTACTTGGCAGAGGTCCATATCAATGAACTATTTAGAAATAATTACGTTCATATGATACTATGTCTATGCAACAAATGTGTGTTCATGCAGCTCCTCTACCTCCATACTTTAAGAACACAACACACACACAGTGACTCAGATTGTAATTGTTTATAGTTAATTGAGTAGCGACTTTGGGCTCGAGATCCAAAAGGTCTCACTGCTTAAACTTGACATCAATGTGACCAAATTTATTGACCGGATGGCCAAGTGGTTGAAGAACCTGACTGAGAAGCTTGAGGTCCGGGGTTCGATTCCCAGCCGGGGCAGATATTTGTATAAATAATACGAATGTTTGTTCTCGGGTGTTGGATGTTTATATGTATTTAAGTATGTTTATCCGTTGCCTAGTATCCATAGTTTTTGCTTAGTTTGGGACTAGGTCAATTGGTGTCAAGTGTCCCATAATACTTATTATTATTTATTAACACACAAACAACACGCCTGTATTCCCAAATGGGGTAGGCAGAGCAAACGAAACGTTACCGCTTCGGAGCCACTTTAAGCGATTTTAGGTTTAAAGTTTGACAAAAACGGTACTGTAACTTGGTAAGAGCTTAGGTGATGGGGATTTACGCGCGTGACTTTAAACTCAGTTCAAATAAAATGAACATTTCTTCAGTACTCAGATTTATTGTAGGATTTATAATTAGATTAAGTATATCGATAGTTCCAGCCGCTCAGGCTGTCGGGGAGCAATCTGTCCTCCGGCATGTATACCGCTGTCAATCGTTTTAAAGTCAAATTCTAGAATCATACAATATAAAAATACTATCATTATACATAATAAAGTCAATCTAGCCTGCCAGGTGGTCAGTTTTACCACCTGCCAGCGGTATACAGCCTAGTCCCTACAGTACAATAGTGTCGCCTACGATATACCTAAACTTTCCTTTATCGCCTCTTACGACATCCACGGAAGAAATGGAGAGGTTTAATTCTAACCGACACCATACGGGGAAACATATTAAGTTAAAAAAAAATAGTTGAGACCATTGGATGTCTAATAAAAATTCGTTATTATTCGTAAACTATATTTATATTTATTAATAGTTCATTGATATGGACTTCCGCAAAGTAACGCCTGATTCAATAAATTAGTACAATCCATATCAAAAATAAAAACTGAAACATAGATGCACAGAAAACCAGAAAAATAAACCAGCGCTGGGAATCAAACCGGAAAAATATGAAAAAATCCAGGATGGTAGTAAGTATATCAAACTTACAAGGAAAACTATAACGGCTAAGTTTGCTTGAGAATTATTAGTAGTTTAGGAGTAAATAGCAGCCTAAGGTATAAAATATACCTAAACTTAGAAGATTCCGTATAAAATACGAAATCCTTAGAAAAACATTACTTAATTTTTTCGTAATGGCTACGGAACCCTATTTGGGCGTGTCCGACACGCTCTCTGCCGGTTTTTTTATTATTTTATTGTATTTTAACATTTTGTGACATTTAATTGTTTTCTTATTTTTTTAAGCGTTTGTGTATGTATTCTTGACAATTTCAGTATAAATTCTCGTCACCTTGACATTTAGGACAAATTATGATGTAATTTTATACTGAATTAATAAATAATGTAATCTAATCTAATCAGCTTGAAGGTATAATTGCGAGCTGTCAATTTTCCATTTGTACTCAATGACAGTTAATCCGAATTTGTTTGTTATAATTATAATTTCCAATAGGTATATTTACGTGCTATGCTAACTGTACCGCTCCACAATCCCATTCATCGCTCGAACTTCGAATATCGACATCGCGTTACGGTGTATAAATTTAAAATATTCCAGTTTTACTTTACATTGCCGTATTGAATTGACCGCTCGTACAACCATGACCAACCCGCCACGCAATGTAGCACAACTGAAGCGATAAAACTGCGCTAGTGTTATGCGCGAGAGTGCGTAGTTCCCATGTCAAATCGCTTCCGAGAAAGTGGGAAAACCCAGAGGTTAGTTTGAACCGTTCAAAGTCACTTCCTTGTTCTTGGCAAAACACAATAACTCAGTAAAAATAAGTTATCCGTAGGTGGTCCAATATTGTTTAGTTATGCTCAATCACTTAAGTAACAAAGTCCCGTAGGTAGTTTTTAGGGTTCCGTACCCAAAGGGTGCCAACGGGACCCTATTAGGTACCGTAAACCGGGGTTACTTTAGGACATTTTGAGGCTACTTTGATAGATTTAAAATGGTTCTAAAAACGCAAATATTCATAGCTCGATTGAGCAAATAAAAGTTAGGTAATTTATGAATTTAGGTATTTCACAAATGTTCTAAAACATAAAGACATATGGCGTAAAAACTGTTTTCCAAAGTAGTCCCTGTATTTTAAAGTAGGTAACCCCGTTTTACGGTACTGAGACTCCACTGTCTGTCTGTCCGTCCGTCTGTCATAGGGCTCTATTTCTAGAGCCGCAATACTCAAAATGATCACAGATTATTTATTACTGTGGCCACTACTTATATAATCCATACTTAAATACGAAATAAATGCGAAAGTGTGTTTGTATGTTTGTGTGTTTGTCCGTCTTTCACGCCGTAACGGAGCGATGGATCGACGTGATTTTTGGCATAGAGAGTGACATAGGCTACTTTTTATCACGGAAAAATGCACAGTTCCCGAGGGAACAGCGCGCGATAGCCGAATACCACGATTGCGGAGTTGCGGGCAAAAGCTAGTAACAAATAAAATAAATTAAAAAATTAAAGCGGGTCGACTCGCCTTTATTTGGTTATTATTAGGCGTTGCTTGGCGGCCAAGGTGACAGCCGGCAGTTGCTAGGCAACGCGAGTGACCCTATGTTGCGATTTTAGCAAAAAGTACAGTCAGCAAAAAAAACCTTGTAGGTATTCGAATGTTTAACAAAAACTAATTTCTGTTTCTAAAACATTGTATGGAGGTACGGAACCCTTCATGTACGAGTCCGACGCGCACTTGACCGATTTTTTTTTCATAAAATATGACGGTAAGCACCACCCATGGACACCCACAGTTCCAGAAAATTGCAGACGCGACCAGCCTCTCTTTTTCAAAGGGTTCCTGGTCATTGGTTGAGGATCAGCAGCGGACCTTTATGACTTCCTTGGGGAAAAGTCCCCCTTCCCCCCTTGCCTTCCACATTGCAGAGCTGGAGTCCGAAGTTCGTAGTTGAAAATAAGCGACCTTACGATAGCTAAGCTTATGCAAAATAATGCGTGTTCATGCAGTTCCTCCACCTCCACACACACATCCACACACGCATGAACACGCATATTTTGCATAAGCTTAGCTATCATAAGGCCGCGGGTGAGCAAGGAAGTTCTTTTAGTTCATTGATATAGACCTCCGCAAAGTAACGTCTGATTTAATAAATTAGTGTTAAGTTCGGTTTAGACGTGCAAGTAAGTCAACATTGTTCTGGTTTTATTTCGCGTTGTCTGCTGATGCCATAATTGTAATTGTCATATGTCAATGTCAAATTATTCTTATCTTTTTCATTACACTGTTGCCATGATAATGTGGGCTATACAGCAACTTATATTTTAGTCTCGTAGCTATTTTTGTATTTGTTTTGTTTGTGTGACTTTCCGTAATTTCACTCTCCTGTGGCCCGGCGGAAGACCAGTGCTGGTTTTCAACCAGCGATATGCTGAGC
The DNA here is from genome assembly GCF_025370935.1 of Choristoneura fumiferana. NCBI lineage: Eukaryota > Metazoa > Arthropoda > Insecta > Lepidoptera > Tortricidae > Choristoneura > Choristoneura fumiferana. The sequence goes on from NC_133493.1 coordinate 13,101,285, forward strand.
CGGGACCTTTTTATAGCGGCAACACTTCTTTTTGTTATATTTACTAATTATGTGTCATTGCTGTTATAAATAAATTTTTCTTTCTTCTTTCTTCTTAAAGCTAACGAGTAGTGCTGTGGTCAATCGAGCGCCGCTTGCGCACTGTTAATGCAACCTTCGCGTTTTTACTTGCAAGTCTAAACTGGGCTTTAGAGTTGTTACAAAGCCTGGGGATGGTGAAACCAACTGAAGTCGAGGTCGAAATGTATTTACACTTTAGAACCTTACCCCCTTATTCATAAACGACAATCAAACCTATTTTAGTTAAAATGCCGCTAAAATTCGTTTGTCCTTATCTGTCACTTCGACATTTGTATTTGTTAGAAAGGGACAAAGCATTTGTTAGTTAACATAGGCTTGTTAAGTTTTATGAATAAGGGGGTTAGTCTTTAGTCACTGTACACCTTTTGGCAAGTTTGTACACAAGTTCAAAGGTGAATTAACAGCGACAAGGTATTAAAGTGTAAACATTTTATATCTACCGTACATGCATAATCGCATTTCTTATTACCATAGCGAATCATAGCGCTCGCGCATGTCAGATTAAAATGATCTTATTCGAATTAAAATGTCACTCGTTTAATAAAATCCCTTTAACATTTAAATAATGAAGCTGTGGAGCATAAGAACTAAAGGACAGTTATAATAACTTCGAGGTAACTTAGCGTGAAGATTTTAATATCTAAAGTATAGTCAAGTGCAAAAATATGTATGCAATAACTTAATCTAGAAAAGTTGAAACATTGTCTTTTAAAGTTTAATAAGTTTTTTAAGTTTTTACAAACAGGCTTTTAGAACCACTAGACCAAACCCGCATCGAAATCAGTTCATTAGTTTGAGAGCTACGATGCCAAAGACATACAGACAAACAGACAGACAGACATTGGTGTCAAACTTATAACACCTCTTTTTGCGTCGGGGTCAAAAATAAAAGTCTGTTTTTAGGGTTCCGGAGCCAAATGGCAAGCCAAAATGGCTAAAACGGAACCCTTATAGCTTTGCTCAGGGACTATCAATGCTAGAAAGCTGTAATTTTGCACGGATGTATATGTAAACTATGCCGACAAAATGATACAATAAAAAATAAAAAAATAAAAATTTCCCATAGACGTAAAGTGGGGGTGATTTCTTTTTTCTCATCCAATCCTATAGTGTGGGGTATCGTTGGATAGGTCTTTAAATTTTCTTTTATTGTAAAGGTTGTTTTTCCATTGTAAAGGTTGCCTGGAAGAGATCGCTCTGAAGCGATAACGCCGCCTATTGGTTACCTCAGAAAGTCTCTGTGTGTATACCTGTGTTATCTGTAGTGCTTGCTATGTGTTGGGTGCAATAAAGAGTTATTGTATTGTATTGTATATGTATAATTACATATAGTTATATGATAGTTCTTGTGTATATATAATCAGAAGCTCGGAAAAACGCTCCAACGGTGATGAAATTCAGTATGTAGGGGTTTGCGGGGATGAAAAATCGATCTATGCTTGGTCTTATATCTGGGAAAACGCTTAGTACCGAGTTTTAGTACCCTAGTAGTTTGAGGTAGTATCAAAAATACACGCTGTATATGTACGGTCACGGACTTTAATTCAATAGCCGCGGGCAAAAGCTAGTATATGCATAAGCCTGCAAAGAAATATAATGGTGTGTGTTTCCCAATCAGCGCCATCCAAACTCGCACCGCACAAGGTGTTAGGTTAGGCCAAACAAGATTATGCGATATAACATTGGTACGGTCAAGGACTTTAATTCATGAGCTAGTATGGAACCTTTTCAAAGGAAAAGTCATTACGATTTTCCTTGTTAATTAATACGATGTCACTATGACGTTTACTGTGAAATGGTTCCATGGTGGCCAATGAATTAAACCTTGACCATACAAATGCAAACTTATCCCTTTAAGGGATCTCTAACAGTAAAAATTAGAGTGGGTGCGAGGAGCATTCAGTTAGGGACAGACAAAAAGTGAGTTTAAAAGTTTTAGTGGTAGCATATAACCGATGTCTTGCGCACGTGCTCGCCCACGTCGCGTACGATGCGCAAGCGTCGGCCCCGAAATTATCGGAACAGATATCGGCCGCCAAACGATGTTTAATTAAAGACGCTATAGTAAACATGTTCAATGTAACGTCTGTAACTGACATGAATTATTGTTGGCATTTATTTTATGCAGTCGGTAGTTAGAAAAGAAACAAATAGTGTGTCGTTTACATACATGTATTTATTAATTCGTCCTTTTATTCATGTAAATCCTTTGCTCATTAAAAAATACAGGCGCATAGAAAGAAATACAAAGGCGAAGTTATCTCTACTGTATATGTTCTAATTAACCTAGTTAAGAGAACAAATAAAGATGGCAAAATAATCTAATTTTCCACAAACAGTACAACAGCTGCGTCGTTCGATATCACAACCCTACTTCCTAACATCCTACTAATAAATATTAATGCGAGAAAGTGTACATAATAATATTAAATTTTACACGGGTGTTCCACATACGATGCAATTTATGTATTTTTTTGGGACTAATCCCCACGGTTTCAATTGAAGTGCCAGTCCAAATGATTCACGAAAACCAAACTGTGGATAAATCTAACGTACCAATGTTTCTCTTCCAGAGAAAAATATTTAGCACACACACATAGGTACTACATATCCAGACACGCGCGCACGCTCGCACACGCACGTATGCACGCTCACAAGCACGCACGCTGGTACGTACGCTCGCACGCACGCAAGTACGACTAATCGCGAACTATAACTAAAGCGAATTACAACGAATGTAAATTATGTTGTTCGTATTTCTTGTTGTTCGTTTTTGTTGTTGTTTTATTTATTTGGTTTGACATAGATATACAGTTCAATTTAAATGGATTTGATGTATTAATTTGAAATGAAACTGAATGTAATTAATTAGTTGTTCATGAATGTCATGGAAATTAATGTAGGTAATTTGATTTAATGTAATGTAATAATAGTATATTTTATCAGCTTACTACCATAGTCTCATAAGAATTATTGTATAAACTAACAATACTTGGATCTACTTAGTTATCCGAAAATAAATTATTTTGATTTTGATTTTTGATTTGATTTTGTATTACTATTTCTGTACTACTCTTATAAATTAGTGTATTAAATTCATTATTTCTACATTGGTCCAATCAGATGGGTTATCACGTTCTGCGTCATTGTTTCGTGTACTGAGATCTTCACGAGAATAATTAACGTAAATTGTTAATGACTCTTGGATTGTTGGTGTGAAGATGATATCAGAAATTAACTTCCAGGAATTTTTGCTGTGATAATTTTCTTTGTTCAGATTCGGGTTATACACATAATAATGTGATTCTTTTCATCTTTTTTAAATAAAAACTGACCTGTGATTGACTCCATCTCACCTCACCTGATAATCTGTCATCTCCCAGGATAACAGGATCAAAGGAATTTGGGCACAAATTTGGGCCTCTGGGAGAGGCAGGTTTAAAGTGCAGATGAGGCGAAAGGTGTATCTTCCCAAAATTTTTTTAAGAACCGTCTTATCTTGACTGTCCTTTATGAATTGTAATTTTATTATTAATTTTAGTTATTATTTCATTTTATTCAGTCTTATCATTTTCCCTTCCCTTCCCTATCAAAATCCCTTCTTATAAAGAAAGAAAGAAAGAAAGGTTTATTTTGATGATAATGTAATGTGGTAACTGATTTTATTAAAAATTATTGAATTATTAATTTTATTAAGTATGAAATGTTTATCTACCTGGACATCTATTCTAAATTGTATTAATATTGTCTTGAATAATTTATTTAACCATAATTACTATTGTTTGTGTAACTCCTAGTGAATAAATAATAACTAAGTACTAATTATACATGTAAAAGTATTGTTAAAAGGTAACAAAATGTATTTGCACGCATTTGTGTTTAAAAGCAAATAAAATATTTGAATTTGAATTTGGCTCCATAAGTACCACCTAAAACTAAGACTAAAACTAGCACTAAAACTATGATACTTATATGGATCTATGGTTATGGTTATGGATCATTATGCCCCAAGAATGTCTGCCACAAGTTTCTGGCTCCAGTAGCTTCAACTGGGCGATGATGAATCAGTCAGGACAAACAATTCTATATAAGTCATAGATTGTAGTCCGCGATTTTATTTGCAAATTGCCTACCACTATCCCGCCGGAACTATGGAATTTTCCAGGTTGTTTGTGCTAGTATTTGCCCCGGGACTTAAATTAGTTCTATTACGAATTTCATCACTGTTCATAATAATGAGTAGCTTAGTAGGTATAACAATTAAGAAGCCAGAGCTGGCGCTTACCTCTGCCAGCGAATTTCTCTTACTGTGGGTACAGAGAGGTAATGCTGCCAGTGTGTTGGGGTCTATGCCACAGGAGGGCCTCTTAGATGGTGTTTTCTTTTTATAGTTAGGTATATTTATGTAGTTTTTATTTATTTTGTTTCATTTTTTTTATTTTAGCTATGTATGAAAAATGTATTATCCTTTAGTCATTACGAAGCGAAAAGAAATTGCGAAACTGAAGTGGCAGAGTGTGCGGGGAACATTGCTCGCAGGACTGATGGCCGATGGGGTTAGAAGGTTCTCGAATGGCGTCCGTGGACCGGGAGACGAGCTGTCGGTAGGCCTCCAACAAGATGGAGCGACGACCTGGTTAAGATCGCGGGATCGCGGTGGATGCGGAAGGCACAAGACCGGTCTGAGTGGAGAGCCTTGGGGGAGGCCTATGTCCAGCAGTGGACGTCTTTCGGTTGACATGATAATGATGATGATGATAAACAATCATATCTTCGAAAAACGCAAATATTACTTATATTAAACAGCAAGAATCCACTAGATAAAATTAAAATAACACACTGAATAAATTAAATTAAAATAAAGAAATATCAAAATCATTAATAAAATGAAAATAAATAATCCATGAACTATACTGACTAGACTGTTTCGCTTTTGTAATTGTTTGTTATATTTCTTTTGTTTTATGTTAGTTTTAATGTAAATAATGTTGTATTTATTTTATCTCTTTGGAGTATTTCTGTTTTGTCTCTTTACCGCACGTAATTTTCCGCTTATCCTCTATATATAACCAAATGTTTTTTCCTAACTAGGTTAGCTGGAAGAGATCCCTTTTTAGGGATAAGCTCGCCTTTGTTCTCCTCTCTGTGTATTTGTATTTTTATTTTTATTTTTATGTGCAATAAAGAGTTTACATACATACATACTATACGAGAACCATTAAACGAGATAATAAATACCTATTGTATTGTATTATTCAAATCTTTGTTGGACATAAAACACAAAATTAAGAGGTAAACCCCAAAGATACTCATGTGACCCATATTTTCTTTTTGGTAGTGTAACATTACGTAGAAATTAGGAAAGGATACGATTGGTTTAAAAAAAAAAGATTGTAAAAAATAAATAGACAGCCCTCTGGACGACCCCAATTTGGGGTTCCGAAGCGAACAACTTTTTCCTGTAATTTCGTAACGTAAAGTGTCGTTTCTTAATAAAGACCACACACTGAGACTAATTTTGAATGGCACGAACACTACAGAATGCACGCAGCCTAAAATTCCACTTTACGTATCTCAATGAGTCCGGTAGTTTTCAAAAACCACTTTATTGTAAAAGGAGTATTGTTGATTTTGGAACTGTTTAAGGGGTGAGATAGGAGGTTGGGAGGTTAAACAGGTGGTGTGCGGTAATGATTGGTTTTACGCTTAATTTGCATTTAAATTGGAGGTTTCGCGCGAAAGTCTCAATTTTAATAATTAACGGACCACCTCGGAATAAGTTATTTTAAGGTTTGTAAGATTTTTTTTGCGTTTGTTTAAACTGACACGGACAGAATAATTTAATAGAAGGTATGATAATAATAGTTTATGTGGCCGTTACATATTGAGAAGCATTAAAATATCAAGTGGCAAACGAGCAAGTGGGTCTCCTGATGGTAAGAGATCACTACCGCCCATAAACATCTGCAACACCAAGGGTATTTCAGATGCGTTGCCAACCTAGAGGCCTAAGATGGGATACCTCAAGTGCCAGTAATTTCACCGGCTAAGTGTGGGCTTATGATACAAGTATTAAGGTCAGATCTCTCTATTGTATGTAGTATCTCTTCACTATACACAAGGTAAAAAAGGAAGGATAATGTCCTTCAAGCCTTCTAGATAAGACCGTACTCCTACCTAAAAGGCCAGCAACTCACTTGTGACTCTTCTGGTGTTGCAGGTGTCCATGGGCGACGGTAATCGGTTACCATCGGGCGATCCGTTTGCTCGTTTGCCCCCTATTCCATAGGTGATTTTCATGCTTCAAATAGTTTTATCTTCTCTGTCATTTTTTTTGTTAGCCTATTAAACTGACCAGTGCTGGGCAACTACCTCCCCTTTTTTCCGCCATACTAGAAATAGGCTCGTATCAGATAATAATGCGTGCTTTGATGAATCAGATATTAGTGAAGGTGACTGTACTTATAAATTATCCAGGCTATAGGAAACACCATGGCCAATTGTCCAAATTACTAGGAAAGTTCCTAGGATTTTCCTATTACTATCAAACATCTGAATCAATACTCTTTATACATAAACAATGGCATCGCGTTTCCTGACAAAACATATACCGCTATGACTATGAAAAACTATATCTTAAACTTCGAACAATGAAAATTAAACTCTGAGCTAGAAGTTATAAGGTTATTTGTGGAAGGAACTAAGGAAGAGACAAATGACGTTTACCTCTAGATTTAAAGTCTTGCATGCAAAAAGTCTGTATGTTTTGGGAGCATTCGTTATATGTAAATTAGTCAGCGATTCAATGAAGATTTGTCATATTTGTCGTACGGCATCTATTTGATTAAGTTAGGTAGGCAAAATATACTGATGGTTCCGTATTTCGTAATAACAGGTTAGTAATCTTTATTTTCATCAATTAAGCTCTGAAAGTAGGTTGCATTTATCTTGAAATCCGTGTTGTAAATTCGATTTACATCTTTATGTAAGTAAATTTAAAAATCGAATTGCCCCCGTCAAGCCGGCGTTTGAATATAAGAGAGTGTTTAGATCATTTTAGCCCCAACAACTGCTCACCTGCTGCTCACCTACTGCTGCTGCAGACTTGTACTCAGCATCAGCAGTAGGGGCCAAACAAAATCGTGATCAGTTCAAAATTCCTAGCAATGAGTCCCAACTGTTGAAGTTTAAGTTACAGAATTCTAGACTCTTCTAGACTTGTTTTCCCTTTTCAGTTATTTTTTTTTTTCAAAGTTCAAAATTAGCCAGTTTTTGAATATTTTTTTTGTACGAGAAACACTCAAATTCTTTTGATGCGTCTGTAAAAATAAAAAAATACGATGTTCATGTTTACTTGCACAAAATGTTGATTGGCTTACCTACCTCTTTCTACTTCAAAAAAAAAGTCATTCTACCGCATCTCAGTCTTCTTCTTCTCTTTTAAAATATGGCTTTTCTGTCCTAATTTCGCCAGTGTCGAGGTAAACTCTCTTTGAGAGGCACGTTGTACGGTGATTGTAGTTTTTGCAACTTGATAGTAAAATTCCAGAAACCACGTGGAGACCACTTGCGCATTAAACAATGTTAGACACGAGAGCAATATAGAATTTTGGGATCACTGTTCACTGTTAAGGTTAATCGCCGCATAAAACACTATCAAAATTATACTTCAACTAGCCAAAGAAACAGAACTAGCAAAATTAGATATTGTCTACATCCGCCATCTTCGAATGCTACAAATCGAATCCGCATCTCAGTCACTCACAACATTTAATGACATGTACTTATATCTAGGAGAAGAGAGAGAGAGAGAGAAATTAGAGACGTTGCGCTGTAGACGTTGCATGTGACAGAAATAGGAGGGGGGGTTATTAAAACGTTTTGGTTTGGAAGCGGTCAATCGCGAACTAACTTTATTTTTCATCACACTTGCTCGTAAACAGTGTCGTAACATGCAGGCTACCTTGGTTGCAACCCCCCAAATAAAACCCTCGACCTTAATGTGCTTGTCATGAAGCCCAAGGTCGGTAAATGAGTCATTGCCCGTACTGATGGCGCTGCGCGCGCTGCTGCAGGACCACATGGACCACATGCACACGCACGTTGCGGCGCATGCCGAGGGAGGGGGAGGTAGAGGGCGACGCTGCCAAGAGCACAGCCTAAGGTATCGCCAATATTTGGAACAATTATATTTTTTCTTTTACAAATATAAAATTTTACTTGCAAATGTGATAAAAACATTGTATGTCGCACGGGCGGTACTAGAATTACGAACATCGACTCATTAAAGCCCTCAGTCTTCGACTTCGGGCTTCTAATAGACTCTCGTTCGTAATTCCTTATTTACCGCCCTTAAGACACAATGTACTATTTCTCTCTCTATTGGCTTCTTCTTCAAGGGCTGCTCATTTGTTTACATTAGGGCTGTGACGCTCGGCGGCTATCACATGCATATACCTACCATTCCTGTTTACCGATGTATACTTTATTACTGCTATGCACTCCAGAGGCCGATTTGCCTAACGTTTCTGACACTCGCGATCGCAACCAAATGACAGTTTTTGTATGCGAAATCTGTCATTTGATTGCGATGGAGCGTCAGCAACGCTAGGCAATACGGCCTCTGGTCTACACCTTATCGTGTCTTAAACGCAATGTTTAACTATGTGACTGTTTGTTGCCTTAGTAACAAAAAAAAGACTTCGCACAAAGTGTGCAAAAAGCGTTCTAAAAAATGTGTCGTGTCTTTGTATGTATTTGTATTAGTACTACCTATATATAGCGTGTACCCGCGGCTTCGCACGCGTAAACCATTAGATCCAGCTAGAAATTCCGGGATTTTATTGAATACCCACGGGAATTCCCAAAAATCATACCGTAGTCTTCAACTGCCGTTGCACTAAAAATAACTTCTTTTTTTTTTTTTTTTTTTTTTAATACCACGTCGGTGGCAAACAGGCATGCGGCCAGCCTGATGTTAAGCAATTACCGCCGCCTAGAAACGCTTGCAACACCCGAAGTATCACTCGCGCGTGCGTTGGCGAAGTGTAAGTAACTACGCCAAATCTCATGGCCCGTGGGAATATGGGGAAAAGTAGCCTATGTGTTATTCCAGATGTCCGCTGTCTACATCCAAAATTTCATCTGTCCAGCCGTTTTAGCGTGAAAGAGTAACAAACACACACACGCACACACATTCTCACAAACTTTCGCGTTTTTTTTTTTTTTTTATACGACTGGATGGCAAACGAGCAAGTGGGTCTCCTGATGGTAAGAGATCACCACCGCCCATAAACATCTGCAACACCAGGGGTATTGCAGACGCGTTGCCAACCTAGAGGCCTAAGATGTACCTCACGTGCCAGTAATTTCACCGGCTGTCTTACTCTCCACGCCAAAACACAACAATGCAAGCACTGCTGCTTCACGGCAGGATTAGCGAGCAAGATGGTGGTAGCAATCCGGGCGGACCTTGCACAAGGTCCTACCACCTGCAAAACCTCCACCTGCGTTTATAATATTAGTAGGATAATCGAGTTCCAAAAAAATAAACGGAACCCTTTTAAATGGTTCTAAGCGTTCAACATTCAATTTCGTCATCAACTAAAGACAAAGCCGACACAATGGCAGGCATCGGTTGAATATTAATAGATTTGTAGATTTCTGAAAACTTGTTACTGTTTTCGTTGGAAACATTATGAGTATACTGTTCCAGGTTTCTAAAGAGGATGAGTGTGTACAAAGATAAAGATTCCATTGACAAATATTTCAAACTAGGTACAGTCAAGTGCAAGAATAAGTATTTAATTTTATTCGAACCACTCAAAAATATGTTACTACGGCCTTATTGCCTCGGAATAAGAGTCTGTGGTAAGTACTTATTTTTGAAACTTTGAATGAGTTCATATTTTACACTTGATTGTACGTATCTATTTGCCCGCAATTTTATTTAAGATCTCAATCAATCAATAAATCAATTTATTTAAAAAAAAATGTTGCGACTTGTACAAAAATTACATTTTATTTATTAATGGCTCCTATAGACTACGGTTCATTTTAATACCGCAATGCAATTTTTCAGTTCTTCAATACCACTTCAGTGGTCATATTGACTGTCTTTTGAAATTAGAAATGTTTTAAATTATTAGGTATTTAAATTATTAAACTTATACTAGCTTTTGCCCGCGACTCCGTCCGCGTAGAAGTACGAGTATGAAAAATAGTTTGTCCTATTCTCAGACCTACCGAATATACACAAAAAGAACATTAAAATTGGTCAAGCCGTTTCGAAGGAAGTTGATCACAAACACTGTAACACAAACAATTTAAATATTAGAAAGAAGATGATAGGTAGCATAAATTTCTTTGTACCATCTAGAGCACCCGCCCAGGTCATTACACCTAATCCTAATATTAAACTTTCGGTTGTACTAATAGTCGCACTTATCTTATGTGACATTGTCCACTCTCGCGTATTTGCGATATAAGGAAGTCTCAAGTTTTGGATCCTCCCATTCATTAAAACCACTTCCTAAACAAGAAACAAACCCATTCATTACATTAGTACATTGTGTCTTAAGGGCGGTAAATAAGGAATTACGAACGAGAGTCTATTAGTAGCCCGAAGTCGAAGACTGAGCTTTAATGAGTCGATGTTCGTAATTCTAATACCGCCCGTGCGACATACAATGTTTTTCATCACATTAGTAGTAGGTAGGTATACTTATTGTTGAAGGTCCAATAAATAAATAAAAACATAATAATTGAATGAATTATAATAATAATTGAAAATGATTACGAAACTGTGCTAACAATCAAATATTTTTTCCAAATTAGCCATGTCACTTTTCCGACAGCTAATTCTTAAAATCGTTCGTGACTGATCATCTAAATCCGTGCAGTACCGAGAAAAGCGAGCGTGCTCAAAATAATCACCGAGCGTTAGTGATGACTCGATGACTTGAAGATTCAATGAAATTCGGGCCAAGAGTTCCCTGAAAACCCACTAAAGTCCGGCCGCGGAGCACGTAGAATTTCGTACAATGACCTTTCACTATAATGTGTCTGTCGCTAGCGCGTCGTTTACCGTCGTTCTCGCACACATGACTTTGTAAGGCCATTGCAGGTGGTAGGAGCTTGTGCAAGGTCCGCCCGGATTGCTACCACCATCTTGCTCGCTAATCCTGCCATGAAGCAGCAGTGCTTGCACTGTTGTGTTTCGGCGTGGAGAGTAAGACAGCCGGTGAAATTACTGGCACTTGAGGTATCCCATCTTAGACCTCTAGGTTGGCAACGCATCTGCAATACCCCTGGTGTTGCAGATGTTTATGGGCGGTGGTGATCTCTTACCATCAGGAGACCCACTTGCTCGTTTTCCACCCAGTCGAATAAAAAAGAAATTGCGCGAAATTCTTCGTGCTCCGCGACCGTAGCTCCGATCTGTCTGTTACTTCTTCCCACTTAAACCGCTAAAATGTAGGTACATGATAATATTATTTTTAATTATGTGATAGGAGGAAAATGGACCGGCGGGGCGGGTCACCTGATGGAAAGCAATCACCGCCGCCCATGGACATCTATAACATAAGCTGAGTTACGGGTGCGTTGCCGGCCCTTTGAGATCTATACTTTAGGTGTTTTATTTTAAGTCAAACTCATCAGCATCATCATCAGAGGGCAAAATTCAATTGACAATATTTCACACGATTTACAATTTATAAAAAACAAGTTAAAAAAGGTAAATACTAATCACAACACTTTCTAGACATTTTAAAATATTTAAATTAGACAAGACGCGTTAAAGTTACTGAATAAAATAATACAAAAAGAAGCAAAAACGCGTGCGTTGGCCGGGAATCGAACCCGGATCAACTGCTTGGAAGGCAACTATGCTGACCATTACACCACCAACGCCGGTGAGTGAACGGTTGAATTATGTGTTTAGATGCTACGGAGAGTATTAAGCGAGTCAGTGACTTCATTACGTCACAAGGTCGTTACACGTTTATAGCGTAAACGTGACTAATTTGCGGCATAAATCTTACAGATAGTATGTTAACAGAAACTATAGTTTTACATTTTGAAATATTTTGTTGATACTGAAGTATTTAGATTGTTACCATGCAAATCCATTATAATTAATCATAAAATGTGAAGTGAAAGTAACTTAGCCGTCTTTCTGTCAGTTAACGTTTAAACGATATAATGAAATCGATCTCCTCGATCGCCTCCTTACAGTGTGAAGATAGTCTGTGTCTCGGGGGATAACATTGGATAGTTTTTATCCCGGAAAATTGCATAGTTCCCGCGGGATAGCGGTAAACAAATTCTACGCGGATGATGTCGCGGGCAACATGCTAGTTACTAACAATACATGCAAATAAAGTCGAGTAAAGGTTATTGAACACTAACTTAACCCTACCCTAGCACCTGTCACTAATTCTTAAGGTTCCGCCACACCGCGTCGTGTGGGAAACACTTAAGGCGCTCCCAGACCGGAAGAAATTACTGCGCACAATAAAACTTAGGGATACACCCTTGCCCTAGCGACTTTCTTTTTTAAAACGACCTTGAGGGGATACCGGTTAAAAATGCATCTGGATTCTGCGTAATTTTAACTTGATTCAGTAATTATTTAAAAATATATTATTTTTTCTTGTTTTTTTAACCCCCGACGCAATAAGTTTGACCGCTATGTGGGTCTGTCTGTTTGTCTGTCTGTGGCACCGTAGGTCTTAAACGGGTGGACCGATTTGAATGCGGTTTTTTATTTGTAATCAGGTTTTCTAGCGATGTTTAATCAGATCAGCCGTTTTCGAGATATCGAACTTTGAAGTGACAAAGTGACGAAGTCGATGTGTTTTTCTGATCATCCTCATCATCATCATCATCAGCCTACAGCAGGGCACTGCTGGACATAGGTCTCTTCCATGCCGCGCCACAACACTGTCTTCAGCCCCTCGCATCCATCTGCCGCCAGCGACTCTCTTAAGTACTACGTTTTCCCGTCCGTGGTCTCCACTCGAGGACTCGTCTGCTCCACCGTTCATCGGTCCTGCGACAGACGTGGCCAGCCCAACGCCACTTCAGCGAACTAATTCTTTGAGATAATGTGATTTCGGATTTTATCCTTCAAAGAAACCTCTAGCATTGCTCTCTCCAGAGCTCGCTGAGCGACCTTTTTCTGATGCATGAGCAATATTATTGTAAAATATTATTAAAATACATTGGAACAAAGTGAAAGCAAGAACCGGATAACTCACGTCTTAAATCGAGTTTAACTCGAGATGTTTCGGGCTACGTAGTCCTTCTTGCCGGAGCAGCCGCCGAGTCGTGTTGCTGGTTTTATTTCATTAAATAAGAAGTTTCACGGTTGCATTTGAGACAGGGAACCCTAAAATGACATCTTAAAACGCCGCTCCACGACCCAACAAAAAAGTGAGACAGCGACAACTACCGTTTTTGTCCCTTTTCTATGACAAGGATGGGAATTAAACTAAATGACTGAGATAACGGTTGGTTCATTCCCGGAATACGCAAAGTATTTGGGGTTTGTTTGTGTGAACAAACTGCCTAAGGCTACATTTCCAATAGTGATGTGCGAGGAGGTGTTGCGAGAAATGTGTTTTTCGTAAGCCAGTAGAAACGCCTATTATTCATAGTACAAGCTTTGCTTAGTTTGGGACTAGGTCAATTGGTGTCAAGTGGCCTGATATTTATTTATTAATTTATTTATTTTATACAAGTTGGGCCCTGGAACAGGAGCAGAAAATTAAACCACAACGTCGACTCTTCATCTTGAGCTAATTTAGTACTACAACTTTTGAAAATTATTTTTTTATTATAGTCTGTGTTATAGTTTAAAGTTTATTATTGGACAAGCAATGTATTGCGAAGTCCGTCATTTTGTGACGTGACAGCAATGTCATTTAGGCTATGGATGCCGTACATTGAAAACACTATTTAGATTCGATTTGTAGCTTTCGAAGATGGCGGATGTAGACAATATCTAATTTTGCTAGTTCTGTTTCTTTGGCTAGTTGAAGTATAATTTTCATAGTGTTTTATGCGGCGATTAACAGTGAACAGTGATCACAAAATTCTATATTGCTCTTTTTCTAACATTGTTTAATGCGCAAGTGGTCTCCACGTGGTTTCTGGAATTTTACTATCAAGTTGCAAAAACTACAATCACCGTACAACGTCCCTCTCAAAGAGAGTCTACCTCGACACTGGCGAAATTGTCCTATTAATTAGGACAGAAAAGCCATATTTTAAAAGAGAAGAAGAAGAAGAACACTATTTAATTTGTTAACTTAATGATAAAATTACGAAATTTTTTAAAGTTGCAAAAATAAGTAGTTCCATTTGAGTAGCAGAACCTGTGTTTCAATTTTTTGCTTCCTGTTACAGGGCCCAACCGGTATAGCGTATAATCGGGTACGATGTGTGCCTGTGTGTCAGATAGCCGGAGAATGTAGAAAGGGTCCAAACTCCGTGATAAGAGGGGTGATAAAAGAATAGATTAATTTTTTTGGCGCCAAAGTTCTTAGTTGGTATTTTGTTACTTCTGTAGATGACAGATTAGTTTCATAGGCTCCGTTTCCACCAGAGATGTAAGTACAAAAGTGTTTGTCATGAACCAATAGAAACGCTTCATTTACCTATTCTATTCTACGTATTCTAATACTATTTCTACGTCCTTACCTGTTTTTGGTCGAAAATTAAAAAAAAGTTAGGTTAGGTTACAGTCGTGTCAAGGTGTGAGGCGCCTCAGCCACGCGGAATAGGAGCACCGCGTAGCGGAGCTCCGTCATCTTTGAGTCAGATAATTTTAGACTACTTGCTACTTTTATTTATAAAATAATAATAAATGTTTATTTCAGATTTCATACGATCCATATAATAATTGTTAGTAACAGAGAGGTCCTTATACAACTAAGTTAGCATAGACATTATTTAAATGCATTTTGGTCCAGTGCGCATTTTGGTGCAGGGTGTGGTTGTTTTGGTGTGGTTATGTTTTTACATACATTTTAAGGGGACGAGCGCTGCTTATCCTATCATCATCATCATCATCATCTCAGCCTATATATGTCCCACTGCTGGGCACAGGCCTCCTCTCAGAACAAGAGGGCTTATCCTATAGTACAGGTTTTTACCTATTTAGGAAGTAGAGGTCTAGTTTTAAGGAAACTTTGTAACAGATGTTTTTGATATTATTATTAATTGACCAACCAATTTGCTTATTTCGAGGGTATTCTGGCAAAACAGAATAAGTGCAAAATTAAAAAAAAAATAGTTACATGCATAGGCATACTCAATTTTTTCTGCTTTATTTATCTAGCAAAACCGTATAAGTGAATAAATATTGTGAACTTATCCGGCTCTGCCAGAATACCCTCGATTTGCTAGTTAAAACCACCTGCTTCTTAGACGATTTGATACTCGCCTCGCAGGACTAAACTGGGCTTTGGGAGGGTTATGATTCAGCTTGATGTGATAATATTGTCCCTAAAACTGTTGTCAAATGATTGGGACAGTCACCTCTCGACATGCACTTGACATCGGGACTTGGCCTACAATGCGAAAGGTCGCAGAAATTTATTAAGGGGGCTTGTCGCTTCGGTGATATTGCTTTGACAAATGATACCTCGGTTTTTTGAGGGGTTGAAACACGAATCGTTTATGATTGTGTCAATCTTTATACTTTTTTGACCACTTCTTGAGGGGATTGATGTTCGTATGTGGGGTCAAACAACCTTTTAGTGTACCTGTTACCGCAACGTCTCCCGAGTTTTCTTACTTATCAGCTTGAGTAGAAATCCACTTAAAGTTAGAAGTTGTGATAGTTTCAAACCAATTCCTTCATAGTTCATCTCCTAAGCATGCTAATAATAAACATTGCAAACGTTTTTCTAAGAAATGTGTGTGTGTGTGTGTGTGTGTGTGTGTGTGTGTGTGTGTGTGTGTATGTTACTCCATCATGCTAAAACAGTTAAACGGATTTGGATGAAATTTGGTACAGTCAAGGGCAAAGATATCGACACGGCCAAAGTTACAAAAATATGTATACACGACTTTATGCACTTAACATTAGGGCTGTAACGTGTATACATATTTTTGCAACTTTGTCTGTGTCGATATCTTTGCCCTTGACTGTACCAAATTTCATCCAAATCCGTAGATGGCTGGAAGCCTGGAAAATAACACATTCACTACTTTTTATCTCGATATTCCCAAGGGATAAGGATTAAATCTCGTAATAACAACACGATGTAACTTGATTGAGAACCTTGACGTACTTTTTGGGAATTCCGATAAGAATTTAGTAAATCCCGGAATTTTAATTCAACTGCCTAATTTATGGATTACACGTGCGAAGCCGCGATTAAGTCTAGTACCTTATGTTAGGTTTCGCATTAGTAGTTTTGGTTTATGACCTAAAATTGAATTGAATATACATTATCGGAAATTGTTGCCTCTATTTGCATGTCTTATGGCACAACATAGCGTTGCTGAAAATGAGCTATGATATATGTCCACATTTTTTACCTTTGTTGATAAACAAAACGTTTTTGAATTTGAATTGGATGAGTAAATCCACTCATAATAATTCAATTTAGACCCTCCGGAAATTGAATGAAGGAAGCGGAATTTTTTAAGTTGTGTGTCACGTATTTTCGATCGCGTAACTTTGGTTTCATACAAAAGTATGTGTACAACTCATTTTGATACTCCGTGTGGGGTAAACTGGACTTTTATATAAGGCTGTGTTTCCACCAGAGATGTGCGAGGATGTGTTGCGAGGGATGTGTTTTTTTAAACGATTTTTGAAACGCTTTATTCGCCTAACCTCGCACAGCACAGCACATCTCTGGTGGAAACAGCGGAGCGGAGCGAGGCGAGGTAAATGAAGGGTTTCTATTGGATAATGAAAAACACACTCCTCGCTACACATCCTCACACGCCGGTGGACACGGAGCCTTAAACTGAATGCCGCAGAAATTACGCGACCGAAAATATACGCGACTCACAACTCAAAAAGTTACGCTCGTCTGGCTTCACATTTACGGATATATATAGAATATATAGAGTTTAGTGACATGTATAAAATAATATAAATTGTTAAGGATTATCCAATATTGCAACAGGCATGCAATGATTGATGCTTGCATGAAATAAGTATTATAAATAGAATTATAGAATGGAATGGAACAATCACAAATGACTATATTTATTAAGAAAATATTAAGAAAATACAAAATATCCATAGGACTAAAACTACTATTAAATTAAAATAACTAAAACTAAAACTTTAATTAAAAAAGAGAGGTGGGCCTCTTGGCATGGTGCCCATCACAAATTGATTTGTAAAATGTAACACCATCTTAGTACGGTCAGAGTCCGAAGTAGCTGCACACTTTGTGGTTTGTCGCTTTTCAGCCACGTATGTAACGCTATGCAAGTGATAACCAGCTGCTTTTGATGCTGACTGTACATGCAGACTATAACTATGGAGGAGCGGTGCCTCCTGACACAGGCTTTATCAAGCTTAAAAGGAGGCTCCAGCCATTAAACAATCTTATGTACAAATTGTTTTGCTACTTTGGGAGCGATTATTTCCGGAAATCTTCACTTAATCAAAAAAGTTTTTGAGAAACGTTACTATCTTTTCAAAAGATCTATCGAACTATGTGCCACACGTTGATGCGAGTTAAAAAAAAACAATTTCTGTTACGTGTATGGAGTGCCCCCCCTATAAATATTTATTTTTGTAATTTAAGTACAAAACTAAATAGCAGCTTTGACAAGACATCTGTACTTCAAATTTCATTGATATACATCTTGTAGTTTTCGAGTAAAATGCCTGTGACATACGGACGGACAGACAGACAGATGGACTTGACGAAACTATAAGGGTTCCGTTTTTGCCATTTTGGCTCCGGAACCCTAAAAACATTGTGTATTAGACCTGTGCCCCCTTAACGGTCTGAGATGGCGAGTTCTCTGAACCGCCGTAGTATAAACTACCTACATCAAGTGTTCCGGCGCTGATCGGCGCATCATTGACTGTTGACATTGATTCGCGCACTGCGCCTGAGTCGGTGTTAACTTTCAATAACTTTTTGCATAAACAGAATTATTAACCGACTTGACATGAGTTTCTATGGGCATGTACTCGTAGGTACACTAAAAATCGGGTCGGTATTTCCATGCAAGCAAAAAGTGGGGTGTTATAAGTTTGACCGCTAGTGCACCGTAGTTCTTAAACGGGTGGACCGATTTGAATGCGTTTGTTTTCATTTGAAAGCTGGTTTTCTGGCGATGGTTCTTAGACATAATTAAAGAGGCACAGACTGATTGCCTTGTACAGCAAACACCATGGGTTTCTGACAGAATATCAGCACTGCAGGTTACTGCAGTATATGCTGAGTCAGCGCCTATTCTAGACATCGTCGCAGGGCTCTCAATTTATCAATTTAAACAATAATAAGTGAACTTTATTTTGGTGCTAGTTTTAAGTTTAAAGGTATTATTGTATATTTTCTATTGTACTTTGAGCTTTGTATGCTGTTTTGAATAAAGATTCTATCTATCTATCTATCAGACATGTCTTATCAAAATCGGGTGAGATATTGAACTTTGAAGTGACAAGGGGTTATCCCACTTTTTTTTTGGTTAGGTTATCGATACAAAGAATATTTTTTTTCTTGAAACGTTACCATTACTGTGTATTTACTGTCTTTACTGGCTGATGATTTAAATTATCTGCATGTATACTAGCTCCATGTATGATTGTACTGCGGTTTGTTTTCCTCAATAAAGAATAGTCCATTGTGTCTTAAGGGCGGTAAATAAGGAATTACGAACGAGAGTTTATTAGAAGCCCGAAGTCGAAGACTGAGGGCTTTCATGAGTCGATGTTCGTAATTCTAGTACCGCCCGTGCGACATACAATGTTTTTCATCACATTTGCAAGTAAAATTTTATATTTGTAAAAGCAAAAATATAATTCTTCCAAATATTGACGATACCTTAGGCTGTGCTCTTGGCAGCGTCGCCCTCTACCTCCCCCTCCCTCGGCATGCGCCGCAACGTGCGTGTGCATGTGGTCCATGTAATCCTGCAGCAGCGCGCGCAGCACCATCAGTACGGGCACGGACTCATTGACCGACCTTGGGCTTCATGACAAGAAAATGTGTACGCGCAATGACTCATTTACCGACCACGGGTTTCATGACAAGCACATTAAGGTCGACGGTTTTATTTGGGGCTGCAACCAAGGTAGCCTCATGTTACGACACTGTTTACGAGCAAGTGTGATGAAAAATAAAATAAAATAGTGTAATATGATACGGTGTAAGATTTTTAGTTTATACTTAGAAAGGATGATTCCCACCCCTCTAGAGAGGAGGAGAAAGCGTTTGGACCGCGCAAATTCGGACGACGTAATATTTGGCGGCTGATGATGTGCTCGTTGACTGTAATTCAATTTGAGTCAGACTCAATTTGCTGTCAAGCTCTTGACCCACTTTATCGACTGTCCGTGAATGGTAACTCTTAAGGTAGCATTCCGTTCTTAGCGACTGCGACGCGCGTCCGCGACTGGGTCGCGCGACCTACGAACTTATATGGATCACTAAACAAATGCCGCGACCGCGTCGCGCGACCGGTGGGCGCGGCCAGAGAACAACCAATGGTCGCGTGGTCAGACGACCGCCGTCGCGGGTCGCGGTCGCTAAGTTTTAGTACTATTATTAAAAAAAATACTTTTACTTTATATTTGTACGCCAACAGGCAAAACATAGTGATACACACTGTCTTAGCACCTACCTGTATTTTGTTTACCTATGTTTTACAAATAAATAATTCTGATTCTGATTCTGATTCTGAAAGTTTCTCAAACCGAGTACTCGGCCGAGTTACTCGGTTCAGTTTTGGGGCGCGAAAACAGGTTTAGACAGGTTCGCGCGGCGCTAATCGGTAGAGTCATTCACGATGACGCGTGCCGTGGTTCTTATTATTACAATGTCATTGACAAAATCACGCGTCTTCGTGGATGGCACTAGCACGAGCGAACGTCGCGGGAATCCCCGCCTTCACCACCATAAAATATTCAATGTTGTTTTAAAGGTCCGCCCCACGGTCCGGTCGCACGTGCAGCGTGCAATGACGGCCTCACGGTCCCACCGGAAGACCAGCACCAGCTCTTGAGCCGGCATTATGCTGAGGTGAGTCCGTTTCGTGAACAGTAACACTGTTTTTTTGCTCTTTCTTTTATGTAATTATTCTGTCACTGTTCCGAATAAATGTATTTTCTTTCTTTCTTCTTCTTCTTTCTAAAGAAATTCGCATTCGGTCCGCGCATTAATTGCTTAAATATTTACAATTGATAATTCTTATTTTTGTGTTTTTAAAAATATAAATACTCTTAATAATATGTTTAAACCAGCCTGATTTATAATCATAATACATATGATTCTTCTTAAATAATAATTTTATTAAGACTGAGTACCGTAAACTGCTTCAACTTTGCCCTCTGGTCCCAACATTGCCTGATTCGATTTAGAGTCGATAACTTAGCACCCTTTAGGTTTTTAAACTTTTATCCCCCCGGAATAATAATTCCCGTGTAGATAAAAGTTTAAAACCTACAAGAGTGCTAAGTTATCGACTCTAAATCAAATCAGGCAATGTTGGGGCCAGAGGGCAAAGTTGAAGCAGTTTACGGTATACGACAATGGAACCGAGTTATTCGTCCGAGTACGAGTATCAAAAAAACTGCCGAGTACCGAGTAGTAAACGAGTACTCGGCCCATCTCTAGTGATAATAATGATGATGAGAAAGGGATGGAGAGTGCGATTGTAATTGCGAGTACATTAGACAATAAGGCTTCGGGTCGCTAACGCTTTTGTCTTTGACGACTGGATGGCCTAGTGGTTAGAGAACCTGACTACGAAGCTTCAGGTCCCGGGTTCGATCCCCGGCAGGGTAGATATTTGTATTGTCATCGTCCCAGCCTATATACGTCCCACTGCTGGGCACAGGCCTCCTCTCAGAACAAGAGGGATATTTGTATGAATAATAGGAATGTTTGTTCTCAGGTCTTGGATGTTTAATATGTATTATGTATGTTTGGGACAGGTCAATTGGTGTCAAGTGTCCCATGATATTTATTGTTATTAACCATATCAGCTTCCTCACCAAGATAGACATACACCAACCTTTCATTTACATGTAAGCGTAATTTCTAAACGGGACCGGTTAGCCGACTTAGTAAGTGGAGTCTAAAAGGTAATGCGTTTAACTTAGCTACTTACTTGTCGGTGGCGTACTGTGTAATGGTTTGGACACACTCCGCGAGTAGGACAGTTACTGGCGAACAGCTACTTGCACCAGTGAAAAATCCACCAATTTATAGTGAAATAAATAAAAATACATACTGTAATGAATCAGGGCCTGTTTTAGGTACTATTATTTGATGTTTAAACTGCTGGAACGTTTTAAAAGGAATTTAGTACGAAAATAGTTTGGGACCCTTAAAAGAAAATATTATGTAAGTTTTTAATCCGGAAGTTCTCGCGGAATTGTGAGAAAAGATTTCTTGGCAGGCGGAGTCCCGAGCAAAAGCTAGTATAGTCATTGAGAAAGTATGTCTATCTTTTCGCTATTCACGCTTAAATCTCTGAACCGATTTAACGAAATTTGATATAATAATAATAATATAATAAAATTCTTTATTTCAGACCGTAAAGATCCATAATATGTTAGTAGCCGTTGACTTATATCTAAATTAGTAACACTTACTGACTAACAACGAAGACATGTATTTTTTAAATAATAAATTGGGCAACGCCCTTGATCTGTCCAATCCAGAAATATTGAATTGGACAATCATATCTACCCGCTATAGCTTTCAGAATACTGTTGGTGCTTGCTCTCACTCTGCCTAATATTGAGGCTATCTTTTTATCTTTTTTTATATAAAGTTAGTTTGAGGCTTTGGAAGAATATAAGTAGGATTATTTTTTATTTCGCAGGTAGCTTTGTTCAACAGTGGATGTCTTCCGGCAAATGATGATGATGCATTAAGACAAATTAAGTATCTGTTGTACCTATTGCAATAATGTAGCTGCTGCACCGTTTGAGACCGGTGGAAGTGAAGAGATTCTTTCACATTCAAGTATGTAAGGACAGTAGCTAATTTATTGAATCAGGCGTTACTTTGCGGAGGTCCATATCAATGAACTAAAATAATTTCCTTGCTCACCCGCGACCTTACGATAGCTAAGCTTATGCAAAATATGCGTGTTCATGCAGATCCTCCACCTCCACACTGTAAGAACACACACAAATCACACAAACCCATCTATCACCACCACCACACTACACTGACGCGTTTCGAACTCAAACAGAGCTCATCTTCAGAGTGACACAATCGTACACCATGCTACCAGTTGTTAGACTCAAACAACAACAACTAACAACTAACAACTGGTAGCATGGTGTACGGTTGTGTCACTCTGAAGATGAGCTCTGTTTGAGTTCGAAACGCGTCAGTGTAGTGTGGTGGTGGTGATAGATGGGTTTGTGTGATTTGTGTGTGTTCTTACAGTGTGGAGGTGGAGGATCTGCATGAACACGCATATTTTGCATAAGCTTAGCTATCGTAAGGTCGCGGGTGAGCAAGGAAATTATTTTAGTTCAGGACAGTAGCTGTTTACTATACTGTAAGGGCAGCCGCTGGCACTGTGTAACGCATGCGTAACGCCGCGCATTTTCTCCGTCTGATTTTCACACGATTTCTTCTGTTTTTCTGACGTTTAGGGATACGTTGCTCATTTTATAACATGCAAATGGTTCTTTCTTGCTCGCTCAAGTATTATAAGGCCTGATTGTGACCTGCTCGCGGGGCGGTGGTCAAATGTGTCCTCCAAATGCTTGCGATACTGAGAGATGATGGATGTTAAGCAATCTAGTTTCTTTAAGTTATCTGTCTTTCTTTACCTATTGTATAAATTGTTAGTTTATTGGTGTACTGGTGTATTGGTTTATCACTGTAATGCCATTATGTGTTTTTAATAAATTAATAAACCTCATTGCTAGACGCGCCTTATAAATTCCTATTCCCTACAAATTGCACTGGCTGTCTTATAACTTTCGACTATATAACACAGCAGCACAAGCATTGCTGCTTAGCGTAAGGATTAGCGCAGGATAAAAATGAAAATCATACAGTCGAGGAACCTTGATATCAAAACTAGCTCTAACTTTTTTTTAACTGTAGATGTAGTTTTTTTTTACTCTGGTAGAATGCTATAAATCACTAAGTGAAGACGCGCATTTCTCTACCATTAGCGCATAGTTTCAACGCGGTGCCTTTGCGCAGACAATTTAATAAAAAAAAAACACACACACATGGGCCACGCCTAGATAAAAAAACCGGCCAAGAGCGTGTTGGACACGCCAGAAATAGGGTTCCGTAGCCATTAAGAAAAAATTAAGTAATATTTTTTAAGGATTTCGTATTTTATACGGAATCTTCCTAGTTTAGGTATATTTTATACCTTAGGCTGCTATTTACTCATAAAGTACTAATAAAGCAAACTTAGCCGTTATAGTTTTCCTTGAAACTTTGATATACTTACTACCTTCCTGATTTTTTCAATTTTTCCACCCACCGGTTTAGATTTTAGAGGGGGGGACGCTCGATTTGAATGAAAATTTGCACTTTAAAGTTGAATATTTCGCAAACCAATTACTGAATCGAAAAATCGTTTGTAGCAACCCCCTAATGGTTTTAAAAGACCTATCCAACGATACCCCACACACTAGGGTTGTATGAGAAAAAAAAATCTACCCCACTTTACGTCAATTTTTTTTTTAATTTTTGATTGTACCATTTTGTCGGCATAGTTTACTTATATATCCGTGCAAAATGACAGCTTTCTAGCATTGATAGTCCCTGAGCAAAGCCGCGGACGGACAGACAGACAGACAGACAGACAGACATGGCGAAACTATAAGGGTTCCGTTTTTGCCATTTTGGCTACGGAACCCTAAAAAGAGCCGCTTCTATCGAAGAAAAGCAGAGTCGTGTAGAATCCAAGATTATAATCAACAAGGTGACATAAAACATAATAATATTGTTACGAGGCTTAGAGAAATTAGGTTACCATAATTCACTAATAATTAAACATCGTAAAAGTTACAATGTGGCATTTTCTTTAACAGTGGCAAAGGGTTACATTGCTTGAAGAACTATAAACATTGGTGAAGAAAGGTCCTCGAGAGGCGACCACAAACCGGAAGGCGAAGCTTTAGCAGCACTAGATGGACAGACGACATCGTGATAGTTGCGGGCAACCCGTGGATGCAAGTGGTAAGTTGTCGATTTTGGCGTTCTAAGGGGTAGGCTTTTGTTCCCCCCCAGTGGACTCAGTGGACGTCTTCCGGCTGATGATGATGACGAATTTCTTTATAATAATATCTTATTCCACAGCAATGCTCTAATTTATATATATAGAGAATAGATAAAAGCTATGAAGTCATGCTATGTCACCTTAAAACTACACTTTAACCTCCAAACTCCCCGCTGTTTGCCGGCACATTTGAAACAACAGTCAAACCCGTTAAACTCAAATCAAACTGAAACCGTGAAATTATCTCTGACAGCAAACAATGCTTGTATGTTCAGTAGTTAAGGGCTCGGGAACGCGTAAACTGTTATCTTAACTAAACTATCCGTAGGCAGGTTTAGTTAACTTAGTCACATTTCTCGCTTAATCTTATTTGAATGTTGACCGTGGAAAGCTTATAGTAGAAATTATTTATAAAATTGAAAAACCCTGAGCGAAGCTCGGTCATTCAGGTACAGTCGAGTTTTTATACTTTTGAGCAAATATTTGATCAAAAATATGTGAATTTGACTCTATTGTTAACAGCGCAGAAGCGTGGGCAGATATTTTTTATTGAAGTATATGAGCACGACTGTACTTTTTTAAAGCATAATAACCATCTACGCATTGCCCTGTAGATGTAGGTATAATAATATAATAATCTATAGCATAGGCTATACAAACCTTTATCTTTTGTGGAATTCCGGAAGCATTGTGATTGTATTTTTTGTAGAAAAAGGAAACGGGTGATATTTAATATTATTAAGGGGCTGTTTCATCTTCACCATCCATTGATTAGTGTTAACTGGCGGTAAGGTGTGATGCCGTCTCTATTTGTTTTGTTCGAATAGACGGAGACGGCATCACACCTAACCGCCAGTTAACACTAATCAATGGATGGTGAAACAGCCCCTTAATATATTAAGTAATAACCTATTAAATTCCTAGAACAAAATAATTACGGCGATAAGCCCAACGCTATTAGTGTAGATGTTTTTAAATTTTAAATTAATCAGTTAAGACGTGCGTGCGTGCGTGCGTGCGTGTGTGTGTGTGTTTGTTTGTTATTCCTTCACGCTAAAACGGTTAAACGCATTTGGATGAAATTCGGTACATAGATATAGCTGGACGTCTGGAATAACACATATAGGCTACTTTTTATCCTGATATTCCCACGGGATAGGGCCAAAATCTTGAAATTTCAACCACTGTGTTTAGAGTTATGAAGTTTTGTACAGTTGTTCTTAACACTACCTCAATGAAGACCACGATATAGATTTTGGGATTTCCCAGGGGAATTTTGTAAAATCCTGTTATTTCAATTGTAACTACCAGATCGAATAGTTTACGCGTGTGAAGTTGCGAGTAATAGTACATTACTGCAGAGGCCATGAAGTCGTCTACGACTCGGCCGTCTACTCCGAACTCGTCCATTAATACCTGTTCTCGCCGAGGCTTGTATAGTGCTTTTCTCAAACAATGTGAGGAAATACTTCATCCATCCATCCATCCACGCATCCATCCAACCATCCATCCATCCATGCATCGCATCGCATCGCATCGAACCGCAATATCGCAAATGCTTCCAGAGTAGTGGTGGTTGGCTGTCTGTAATTTTTCCTTAGTCAGTTTAATGTTAGTAAGCAAATTTAAAAAGTTAGAGCAGCGGACAATAATGGATTTTCATATATACTTCATGGACTAGTCCAAAAAGTTATGTAGGGAGGTGGTAGGGAGCCATAAATGAGAAACTTCATGTCTCCATTTCGTGACATTAACGCATACATTTCCGAGCATGTTTGAGAAAACTCTACGCGTAGTTATATATATAATTGCGGCCAAACCACATGTGGAAAGTAAGATAGAGCATACATATTTTGAGATTCCTTTCCAGCTTCGTTTATGGACCAGGAGCTCATAGCATTGGCAGAGAGGCTTACAGAATGGCAATTCCACCGTCAAGAGCTAGGCTCTTAAATACATATAATAATGATGATGAATATGATGATCTAGCTTCGATTTAAGTATACCGAGGTAGTATTGACAATGGCAAGCCGAGTGCCGAAACTTTAGTCTGCCATCATAGGGGCCGGATTTTGGAGGTCAATTGTCAAAAATTAGTTACCAACGTCGAAAATCAGGACACGTCCCTCTAACTGGAATATTGGAACACGTCACCGCAAACCGGGATACGTCTCTTTAACCGGGATGTACAATTACCATCGAATTTATTGGATCACATAATGTAATATTTTGGTAAGAGCCATTATAGAACTTCATTTCAAGTGCAGCGTTAATTGCCCACTGCCGACTATCCATACATTTTTCGGTTTACTAATGATTCGGCGAATATCGTTCGGCAAACTGTTTCATTTCGCAACTGTTTAAAATTTCTGAAACTGTAAATTTTTCAGGATTTTTATAAAACTAACCTAACCTAACTTAACGGGTTCTACACGATGGCCCTGAAATAAATCCTGAAATATTTACAGTTTTACAGCCTTATTCATAAAAAATCCTTAATTGAGGTTTGATCGGTCTGTTACTTAGCAGACTGATTAAGCTTGTTAGACGGTTGTCAAGAAGTGTGATTCATAAACGCTTGCTAGCAGTCTGCTAGTTGTTGAGCTGCTGATAGACGGATTAGACGCGTTATGTTGGCCACCTTGACAAATCAAAGACAAAAAATGGCCTAATCGATAATTAAAAAAAAAAATTGACAGCAGTGACAGCAAATTACCAGGAAAAAAAAATAAAAAGCGAGATGTTTGTTTTCCCGCCATTTCCGATCCGCATGTTTATGTTGTGCAAAAAGCCATAATTATGTTAATCATCCTTATTTTTTTTTCATATTTATTGTTGCTAATTTAGAGGATTTTTAAATACAAATTCCTGAAAATAATTTTTCTTGTTTTTTTTTTTTTATCTGCGTAGCCCTGCCTTCACTATAAATATCTTCGGTACCTATGGTTTTTTGCTCTAGTCAAAGTCAGCTGTTCAAACTTGTGGCGGCCATTTTGTGACTTAGCAGAGAGATAAAGGAGGGTCTACGGTCCTCTAACTTTAGCAGAGCCTTGATCGACTGATTAGCGCTAACAGACGTTTATGAATCATGTTTTTTAGCATCGGGCCTTCAAGGAGCCTTCAAGGAGGCTCTAACTTTTTATGAATAAGGCTGTTAGAGTTTGCGAAATGAAACAGGTTGCCAAACGTTACGTTGCGAAAAGGCAGTACTCGAAATTTTTCATTGCAGTCCGATTGCAGCGCAAAAGAGCATGTGAATTGTACCTAGCTGCTAGCTGTGATTGAAGCGTGGCAACTATGGCAAGATTGGTTGTTCCGGTTTCTCAAAGGATTAAAATCTTATATTTAGGTACTCAATTTATTCTATAATACGGTATTTGACAACTCCTGAACTTGCCGTATCTCAATATTATTATGAAAATATAGATATACGACAGTGTTTAGCGAAGAGAAAACTTAAATCGGTTGAAAATAGGGTTTGTAGTGGTTTTTTTTTTAATCTATATACCTGTCTCTTCCTCAAACGCTTTTTTCTATGCAGCAAGTATGGCGGTACTGGCGTGTGACGTCACATGCCAGTATGTCTTTCTCTGTCTAATCTTGAATTTCAAACCCTCATAACTTTGTTATTTGTAAAGGTAGCTAATAGTCAAATACCGTATTGCGTAAGAAATTAGCTGAGTAAAGCTTTTTGAAAAGTTGCAGTTTTTTTTTTCGATAGTGCTGGTCGGAAAGAGCGAAGAATGTCATCAGCAAGCTTCAATGTCAATAGCGTTTTATTATGTTTATTTAGTTTAGTGGAAATATTTAAGTTTTTTTTGTGATTGAGATGACATTTGCGGCCACAAAAAAACGCCTTTATACTTAAAGAAAAAAAACGAGATGTCAACTGTTAGTTGTAAATCTTGTCATCGTACAAGTATATTAAATATTATGTATTTTTTTCTTTTGTTTTAAAAACATTGTTTGCGTTTTGTCTGAAAATTATCCCACTAATATTATAAATGCGAAAGTTTGTAAGTATGTATGCTTGTTACCTCATTACGTCTTAACTGCTGAATCGATTTATATGAAATTCGATGCACAGATAGTTTGAGTACCGGGGAAGGATATAGGACAGTTTTTATCCCGGAGAATTGCATAGTTTCCGCGGGATAGCTAGAGGAGTAATATAAAAAGGTCAATCCCGTAAAAGAGACTTTTGTGGTCTCGATACATAATAAGTGTTTTGATTTAGTTTACACACGTTCTATTAAAACGAATGGATTTTACGAAACAATGATTCCGGAATCTATTATGCGCTCGCCAATTAAGGTTATCAGAGCTCTAAAATCTTTTGAATGCACTCGAAAAAAACAAACAGGCTTTGTTTGAACACACGTCAATCCGAAACAGTAGAAGAAATTTCTTTTGTCTGCCGCAAAGTCATAACAATATGGAACTATGCCACGTTACAAATTTCTTGGGAAAGGAAAATGAGATTAAACATTTAATCAGTGTTAACATAACATCATTCCAAGAAAATTTTATCGGCACCAATCTCATACGCGCATGAGCGCAAGATCTCACCGTAAATAACGAAATGTATGATTCACTGCATGATAATTCGAATCCCGAAGGACTCGGACAAGTGGATGAAAACATTAATTAAGGTTATAACGAAACGCGGCAACAGAAAGCTCTATGCTCAGTTTATTCATTCATATAAATGACAAATACATGTGTCCGACTTACTAACACAGATAAGCATCGGAATAAAACACTGGCGGAGTAAAAGGTGCTTTAAACGGTAGGAACTAGGTAGTTGATTCGTTGTAAGCATTCGACGTCGTTGCACATGGGGTTAGTAAACACTGCGCGCCCGCGCAGCCCGATCGTTCGTCAGTTTCAAGCCGGCAGCTATTGTGGAGCGCACGCGTCCATAGACACACGCGCACGTGTCTAAAATCGATTTAAAAAAAACTTTTTTTTTTCACCTCACCACCGGGAGTGCCGCAAGGGTGTCATTTTGGTAAAGTGTTTATAATACGGTTTTGGTTAAAATTCAAGTGTTGAACAGTGAATTGTGTTGTGGTCCCAGGGATGCTGAGTTGCATTGGTGAGTTTTGAAATCTGTATGACACTATTGTTAAAGAGATGTTTTAAATGCCGGTACAGCTTGTGTTACTACATGTTTCTCTGAGTTATAATTAAAGTAGCTGTAAAGTTTTAACGACTTAGTTTTAAATGTTTAATTACCGGAGATAGTAAAATCGTACTTGAACTTAGGGAATGTTTACGTTTCGTTATCGGCAAATCGTTAAACCTCCGATAAGGTAACTGATTCATTGTTTACGACGTAATATTTTTGTGAAGTTTTTGATTGATTAAACTGGAAAAGTTAATTGTTTAGTAAAAAGCCTTGAGTGATCTATCTCTGCCAATGCCGCATATGTTTCAAGATCGTGTTAGGAATTCTTGTCAACTCAGTTGGTAGGTACTAGGTACATATGTATTTTATTATGAAATGATATTTTTATTCCAGACGTAAGTCTATAGGTATTATTATGGTATTATGATTAACCTCAACTAATTAAACGAGTATGAAATTCCTGGTAATTGTGATCTCAATTGTATTTATACCTATTAAACCGCAAGCAAAAATACAGCTAAAATTCTTTTAATGAATTATTTCAAAGTTCCTATTCATATAATAAACGTTAAAGTTTATTGAATTTTCCGGTTTTCTCTGCAATAATATTAAAGATTGAATAAGCTCTAAAAAAACTCAGATTACTTGTTTGCTCTTTTTATTACTTGAAGTCGTTAAGTTTTAACCACGGTTAAGTTTATAGTTCAAAATAATCTCAAATTAAATCTCACTCTATGGAGCACGACTTTGTAAAACATCTTTAGTGTTTATCTCGTATTCTGATACTCGATATTTTTTATCAGTCAAGTTTTTAATCTTATTGGAACAAGATAGTCGACCTCTTGTAGTTTTAGGTTTTTTACTACGCACGTAAGTAATGCGTGTGAAAAACATAAATTATTACCTCGAAATTCTAGAATTTATAAGAAATTAGCGTGAATGGGAACGTTGGGAGAGGAAGGCCTAGACGAACGTACCACGATCAAATCGGGGACGTTCTGAAGAAAGGTCGGGTCAGGAGTACTCTAAACCGACGTGCATGCATGAAAGAAGATTGATGAATGTAGAGGAAGCGAGAGATGTATGCCAGAATCGTAGCAAGTGTGGAAGGATGTCTCTGCCCTACCCCGTTGGCAGAGAGGCGTGATTTTATGTATGTAATGTATAAGAAATTAGCCTGCTTATTCGTCCGCGAATAATTTGCTTATCACGCGCAAGCAAGATCTATACACTTTTCCGACATTAAAGGAACTCCGACATGAAAAAAAATTAGCGTTTAAAGGTCTAGAATGTATTTTTTACTCGTGTCTGAAAATGATGTATGCAAAGCAGAAATACTTAGGTATATAATTTATAGAGAAAATGCACCTGTTCGTTTAAATGCAAAGTTTCCGATGGTCACATGAATCTGTCATTCAATGCCTTTGGCGGTATTTAAACAGCTTATATTCAGTGTTAAACTGAAAGAAAGAGTCAAATTTCTTTTGGAAATTCCGTTATCGTCGTTTTAGAGCGATCAACTTATTTATATTGATTTAATCCAATGGATTATACCTATCGTCAATGTAAATGTTTTGCAACTCGCAGCTGTTTTCAGGTCAATTTCCTAGTTTTTGCTCATTAACTAGCACAAGGTTTTCAGTTATATTTAGACTAGCAATCAAATGTTTACACTGTGGTTGCTTTTTGTCATAGTTTGTTTGGGATTGTGTTTGTGATTTGTTATTAGTACCATTGTTTTATTGTTTTACTTTGTACCTTGGTCCGTGGGGCCCTGGCACACTGAGTCTCTTCAAAGATCTATCAAAGAGACTCAGAGATACCACAGGAGACCGAAGAGCTGGCAGTTTCCTCACTCAACGCATCAGTCTTGCGATCCAACGGGGAAATGCTGCCAGCATCTTTGGTACCATGCCGCAGGGTCCATTTTTAGATTTATTATAGTTTTAGCTTATTTAATTTTTTTGTACCTAATATACCTTTTTTTTAGTTGGACCTGTATTGTTCTGGAAATAAAAGTATTTTAGCTGTGTAGATATTTATGCCCTTGATGTACATTATTTCAAAGACTTTAATTACCTACGTATCATCCACATACATGCATACGTCTAGCTGTTTTATCATTAAAGGCATTCACAAGCTTTTGCATTTGTAATAATCATAATTACAATCAGCTAGGATTCTACAAATAGAAGATCTCTCGATTAGAATCTAAATCACTAACTACTTCTACTTTACTTCTAATCACTACTTTCATAGTCATTCATTACATCAACCACAAAGTCTTAATCATAGTCATTAATATTAACTACACCGTTATTACTGTCCCATTCAATCTCTCGAATCCAAGATGAACTTTGGGCCGCGACATAAACATTCAGTTAGCAAACATCTTGGGGTTTCCCTGTTACGCATCTGTGTACGTGATGAGAGTGCATTTCCGATTTTTAGACGATTAGTCAAGGAGATAGTGGCGTTGTCTTTAGTGCGTTTCCGATTTTTAGGTGATTAGTCAAGGAGATAAGTAACGTTGTCATTAACTTGATAACGGCAATTTTTGTTAAAAAGATTTCGAAGAAGAATTCAAATTAGTATTTTGGTACAATCGCTGATAATGCCCCTCAATCCTTAAATATTACCTAACTAATTTTGACCAACAAACACACAAACACGTAACGGCCGAAAATAGTTTTGAATGAAAAGCATTCAACATGAAGAAAATTAAGTTTATTGAATACCTATATTGAAAAAGCGAAACGTACCCTAACTTAAGGGTTAAGTACCATAATTTGTATAAGAAACCGTGTCACAACGATCTTGTTATTAGTAACAACTTTCTGATAAGTTGTAATGTCCGAAAGCGCTGAGAGTATGAAAGTGCGTTTTTACTTGAAAGGTTTTTATTTCGTTGCACTGTAAATTTTAACATGTCTTTCTAGTAATTGCATTTCCTTCCTCAATGTTGTCTTCGATAAATATAGGTAGATAATTTATGTAATAATAATAACGTGCCAGGTGTTAGTACAATCTCTTAAACAAAGCCATGGGTTATATCAATTCAATGACTGATATTGTACAATGTCGTCAACGTTATGTCAGCGATGACAGTGTTGAATAATCCTGATTTGCGGTTTATATCTGTCTAATACTAAAAATAAGCGATTGTTGTATACTTTCTATATTACTAACTGTTGCTTGCGAATTTGTTTATCCCTATC